>NC_069509.1:45915188-46077688 GCF_027579735.1 Bombina bombina
ATTTACTTTTATTTTCAAATGTATTTCTTTCTTTTGGTATCCTTTGTTGAAAAGTAGGGAGGAAGATGTAGTAGCATGCACGTGAATGGAGTAATTGGTATCAGTTTTATAACTATGTTATACATTTATATAAATGTGTATGCTTCCCATCTAGATTTCTCTAACAAAGAATACAGTGAGAACAAAGTAAATGTGATAACATAAGTAAATGGAAAACTTTTTTTTCAATTGTAAGCTCTGTCTAAATCATGAATGCAAAATGATGGCTTTCATATCCCTTTAACATCAAAATATATATCTCAAATACTGCTAAATCAATACATTAATTTAAACCATCAGGATTATGGAGCATGTTAAAAATCCAATAAGATTCTCTTTCACGTAATCTAGAGAATCTCAATTTACATTTTAAACCCTCTATCTGTTTAATAGGCATTACAGTAAACGTATTAGTCTTACACCCATGATACATCATTGTATGTCTAGATACAGTATGTGCCAAACTTCCCTTTTTTTAATATTTCTTAAATGTTCAGCCCATCTGGTTTTAAATTTTCCACAGGTGCGACCAATATATTGTAATAAAAACACCACAAATCTAGAAGTACAATTCATATGAGATTTCACTGTAAATATTTTGCCTGTAGTACTAGACTTAAATTCAGATGATTGCTGCATCCCTTTCTATTGCATCTCATCACCTTATTACATAGAAACAAAGAATTTGACGGTAGATAAGAACCAAAAAGGCCCATCAAGTCTATTATTATTACGTTACTTTTTCCTTAGGATAGCCTTATGCGTGTCCCAGGCATTTTCGAATTTCTTTACAGTCTTTGAGGCTGAATTATAAAGCCGTCAACTATGCTGTATTCGCCGGCACCAATATGCTGGCCTAACATCGCCTAACATCGCGGCCGCGGATCTGAAAACAATCTCCATATTTTTCAAAAGCCAGCAAAAAGCCACGTACCAAGTACGGGGTGATGAGCAGCGGATTGTTGTTAACTAACAGTCATTGATCTCGCTGCTATTCTGCTTTTTCCCAACTTTATTTATATCCTGTCACTAAACACCGCCACTATACTAAAATGTTTAACCCCTATCCCGCTGCTCCCGGAACCTTCCGCAACTTTAATAAAGTTATTAACCCCTATCCCGCCGCTCCCGGACCCCTCCGCAACTAAATAAATGTATTAACCCCTATCCCGCCGCTCCCGGACCTCACCGCCACTAAATAAATGTATTAACCCCTAAACCCCTGGCCTCTCACATCACTACCACTTACTAAACCTATTAACCACTATACCGCCAGCCCTCCACATCGCCATAAACTAAATTAACCCCTAAACCTAACAACCCGCTATCTTTACATTAAAATTAAAACATCCATACCTTATAATAAATTAAAACTTACCTTTAGAATTAAAATAAGCTAGAAGAAAACCAGTAAAGTTTACACCTAACACCCTAACAAAAGCCCCGAGTCTAAACACACCTAATCTGCCGACCGGACATCGCCGCAACCTACATAAAATATTATATTATTAACCCCTATCCCGCCGCTCCCGGAGCCCACCGCGACTAAATAAATGTATTAACCCCTAAACCACCAGCCCCCCACTTTGCCATAAACTAAATTAAGCTATTAACCCCTAAACCTAACAACACGCTTACTTTACATTAAATATTAACTCATCCCTATCTTATAATAAATTAAAACTTACCTTTATAATTAAAATAAACTATATTAAACTATTAATTACCCTACCCTAACTATTATACTAAAATTATATTAATCTATAAATTAAATTAAGTATATTACATATTTAAAAACCTAACCCTACTCAAATTATTTAAATCTACAATTAAAAATTACTAAATTACAAAAAAATAACAACTAAGTTACAAAAAATAAAAAACACTAAGTTGCAAAAAATAAAAAACCACAGTATCAAAAATAAAAAAGAATTACACCTAATCTAAGAGCCCTATCAAAATAAAAAAGACCCCTCAAAATAAAAAAAACCCTAGCCTACACTAAACTGGTTACCAATGGCCCTTAAAAGGGCCTTTTGCGGGGCATTGCCCCAAAGAAATCAGCTCTTTTACCTGTAAAAAAAAATACAAACACCCCCTAACAGTAAAACACACCACCCACACAACCAACACCCCCAAATAAAACCCCATCTAAAAAACCTAAGCTCCCCATTGCCCTGAAAAGGGCATTTGTATGGGCATTGCCCTTAAAAGGGCATTTAGCTCTTTTACTGCCCAAAGTCCCTAACCTAAAATTAAAACCCACCCATTAAACCCTTAAAAAAACCTAACACTAACCACCGACGATCCACTTACAGTTTTTGAAGACCGGACATCCATCCTCATCCAAGCGGGCCCAAGTCTTCATCCAAGCGGGCAAAAGTCTTCATCCAGACGGCATCTTCTATTTTCATCCATCCGGCGTAGAGCGGCTCCATCTTCAAGATATCCGGCAAGGAGCATCCTCTTCTTATGATGGTCAACGACAAATGAAGTTTCCCTTTAAGGTATGTCATCCAAGATGGCGTCCCTTACATTCTGCTAAGAATTCTATCAGCCAATAGGAATGAAAGGGGAAAAATCCTATTGGCTGTTGCAATCAGCCAATAGGATTGAGCTTTCATCCTATTGGCTGATCCAATCAGCCAATAGGATTGAACTTGCATTCTATTGGCTATTCCAATCAGCCAAGAGAATGCAAGCTCAATCCTATTGGCTGATTGGATCAGCCAATAGGAAGAAAGTTCAATCCTATTGGCTGATTGCAACAGCCAATTGGATTTTTTCCCCTTTAATTCCTATTGGCTGATAGAATTCTATCAGCCAATCGGAATGTACGGGACGCCATCTTGGATGACGTACCTTAAAGGGAAACTTCATTTGTCATTGACATCATAAGAAGAGGATGCTCCGCGCCGGATGTCTTGAAGATGGAGCCGCTCCACGCCGGATGGATGAAGATAGAAGATGCCATCTGGATGAAGACTTCTACCTGCTTGGTAGAAAACTTTGGCCGACTTCGCTGAGGATTTCTGACGCTTGGATGATGATGGATGTCCAGTCTTCGAAAACTGTAAGTGGATCGTCGGTGGTTAGTGTTAGGTTTTTTTTAAGGGTTTATTGGGTGGGTTTTAATTTTAGGTTAGGGACTTTGGGCAGTAAAAGAGCTAAATGCCCTTTTAAGGGCAATGCCCATACAAATGCCCTTTTCAGGGCAATGGGGAACTTAGGTTTTTTAGATAGGGTTTTATTTGGGGGTGTTGGTTGTGTGGGTGGTGGGTTTTACTGTTGGGAGGGTGTTTGAATTTTTTTTTTTACAGGTAAAAGAGCTGATTTCTTTGGGGCAATGCCCCGCAAAAGGCCCTTTTAAGGGCCATTGTAGTTTATTGTAGGCTAGGGTTTTTTTTATTTTGGGGGGTCTTTTTTATTTTGATAGGGCTCTTAGATTAGGTGTAATTCTTTTTTATTTTTGATACTGTGTTTTTTTATTTTTTGTAACTTAGTTGTTATTTTTTTGTTATTTAGTAATTTTAATAGTAGATTTAAATAATTTGAGTAGGGTTAGGTTTTTAAATATGTAATATAGTTAATTTAATTGTTAGTTTAATGTAATTTTAGTATAATAGGATAGGTTAATTATTAGTTTAATATAGTTTAATGTAATTTTAGTATAATAGGGTAGGTTAATTAATAGTTTAATATAGTTTATTTTAATTATAAAGGTAAGTTTTAATTTATTATAAGATAGGGATGAGTTAATATTTAATGTAAAGTAAGCGTGTTGTTAGGTTTAGGGGTTAATAGCTTAATTTAGTTTATGGCAAAGTGGGGGGGCTGGTGGTTTAGGGGTTAATACATTTATTTAGTCGTGTGGGCTCCGGGAGCAGTGGGATAGGGGTTAATAATATAATATTTTATGTAGGTTGCGGCGATGTCCGGTCGGCAGATTAGGGGTGTTTAGACTCGGGGCTTTTGTTAGGGTGTTAGGTGTAAACTTTACTGGTTTTCTACCATAGAAATCAATGGGATATCTGGAAGCATCGAACATGAGTTTTCACTGCTTTCAGACTCCCATTGATTCCTATGGAATCTGCGGCCTCCAGGGTGGCGGATTGAAAACCAGGTACGCTGGGCCGGAATAGTGGCGAGCGTACCTGTTAGAAATTTGATAACTTGCAAAAAATGTCAAATAGTGCCCAATTTGTATTCGGAACATCTGTAATGACATAAGCATCGATCTGTGTCGAATTAAGACCGGCGGATCATATGTTACGTCACAAATTTCAACTTTTGCCAGTCTGTAGGCTTTGATAACTAGGTCGAATCAGGCTCGCCACAATTACACTGCATAATTCCAGAGTATTTGCGGTTGACGGCTTGATAAATATCCCTCTTTGTGTTTACCACCTAAAATGGAAGTTTATTCCATGAATCCACCACCCTTTCTGTAAAACAAATGCTTCCTCAAATTTCTCCTGAATCTGCTACCCTCTAACTTTAGATTGCGTCCCCTTGTTTTGGCATTAGTTTTTTTGTGTTTTTCTATGTTTCTATGTTAAGTTAACCCAAATTGATGTATTACAATTGCTATAACATCATATCTGAAACAATCATCAATCAAGGACAAAATATGGATCCAGTCAATTTTGCCAGCAAATTACTGGTGACAGTGCAAACTGTAGTTAAATACTTAGAAGCCCAGGATTTGTTTATTTTTCCAGGGGGTCTGCAAAAAAAGAGCATAATAATTTCAGTAAAAAAATCAGCAGGAGACAGTTGCTTGTTGTAGACATGAGCTACAAAGCTTTTTAAAAATGATGACTCAAAAGAGTAGCTCAAGTGGAGCTAAAATACTCCTTTGGATGCCCATGTATTATCTCTAATTATCACAATTATGACACTCATCTCTTATGATTATGGCTGATAGGCAAAATCCTTGCTGTTTGAGCAGGGGTGTAAGTATACCTCACTGCCCCCACGTCACAGGCTGTGGCAGATCACCTCATTTTAACAGTGCCCTTTTTGGCTGTTTGCTATTAGCAGAAGCTGAGCCGACAGCCTCATAGGAGATGTTTCTCTGTGACTGTGAATCCCCCTTCCCATTAGTTAGTCCACACCAGAGGATTCCTGTAGAAATATTATTAGTACAAATATGGTGGCAAGATGTTCTTCTATAGTGGCCGTCATGTAGTGAAGCAACTATTGATTGCAGGAAAAGATGGACCTCCTAGAGATACAGGCCATTGAGACTTCGGAGACCCCGGTAATTACGTCCCTGTGTGTGAGGGGAGATATCATAGTATGGTTGACATCTCCAACCACAATATTGAGGCCACAATGTTGTTGCATATGATTGTGAGCATAGTTATTCAGTTGCAGACATCAGAACCCATTAAGGTTTTCAAGATATCTAAAGTGTTAGCTGCTCATTATTTGTGACTTATCTAACCTAAATAAAAATAGGAGCCAGTCAGACTATTTAGAAATGAGCCACACATTTATTGAAGCAATGGGAGGAACATATATATATACACACACACACATATACATATTATATATACACATGCACACACACAGTATATTCTGTATGTATTCATTATGTCTGTTTTCTCTAGGTGCACGTCTGGAATTGACTGTTCATCCTCAGACTGCTAAACAAGGAACCAATATCCTAATCCCTTGTAAATTTGATGTGGGTAAACCTGTAGACACACAATTTCTGGCAATAATTTGGTACTTTCAAGGAAAGGAGATCTTGAGCTATGATGATGTTGTTAGGACATCACATCCTAGGGTGTCCTTAAACACAAATCTGATAACATCTGGGGTTGCTTCTCTGTCACTTTCCAATGTGCAAATATCTGACAATGGAATCTACAAGTGTTTAGTGGTTTATAGTCCAGAACAAAAGGAGAAGGAAGTCAAAGTTGATGTTAATGGTAAGAATTTGACCTGTCTGAGAACTACCACAGATTGGGTCATCATCAAGATTTCTTATGAATTTACAAATAAAAAGTAGATAAAAATAACAAGCATATAAAATATTAATTTCATTCTATTGTGCCAAACATTTAAAAAAATAATCAAAATACAAAATATATCAAATATATAAATGAAAATATATCAAATAAGCCTCGCTCAGGCTATGAGATAATAACTAAAGTATACTGGAATTTTATAAATAAATAAACTTGATAAAGTATGAAAAACATACAGGATTAAACAGATATATACACATTTTTAAAATTATGATGATATATATATAAACACATTGTGATCAGGCAATTTAAATAATTACTACAATAAAAATTACATAATAATATACATCTGTAGTAAAATGCAAACACAGCATTAATACAACATGCAGTATATAACACAAAATAACAAAGTCATCATCAGCAATATTTGCCACCTGAGCTTTCATTTAAAACTTCTACAGATTCAGTACAGCCACCTATAAGGTGATGCCATAAATGTTTTGATATAAGTATTGATAAGATTAGTGAAATCAATGAGTCATAACTGCAATTATTCTAATCTGTAGACAATATAATCTAATATGTTTCTTACAGCTCCTCCAACAATCACAATCACAAATAATGTTGTTGTAAAGAATAAAGAGAGTTCACTGAACAGCACAATCACTGGGTTCTATCCCAGTGACATTAATATTGAATGGCTCAGAGATAAAGATGTCCTGGAACCTGCTTTTCATACTGCAGCCCAACGAAATACTGATGGGACGTACTCAGTGAACAGTACTGTCACAATAACTCCCACCGAAGAAAACAACAATCAGATCTACTCTATCATGGTCCAACACGCATCTCTTCATGAACCTCTGCAGAAAGATTTCCACCTTGTCTATGGAGGTAATAATAATCTTTATCTGAGTTAATATTATATACAGAAAGTATTATAACGCCCCAAATATTCTTTAGCTCTATACAAGAGTACAATCATTATCTGATAAGCCTTGAAATCAGGATGGTTAATTGTGGCAATGGTAAAATTAAGTGAAGGTATTGGCTGGATCAAGGGTTTGATCATAGTGAGAATGGGAAAATAATTATTTTAAATGGCTGTTACATTCTTCTTTTAATAATTAGGTCTTCAGTAAGTGTCTAAAGGTAAAGATTTTAGGAGAGAGCATAAAAGAGATATAGGACGTAAATTTAATATATTGGGGGGCCTTGTTGAAAGGTATATGAGTTAAGTGTTTGTGGAAAAAAAACTGTCGGTGGGTGAGTGTTTTGATGTAAGGCAGAGCTTTGTTGATAAGGGCTTTGTAGCTTGTTAGAACTTTTATTCTGTTGGAAATTGGAATCCAGAGAATCATAGTGCTGAGTGGCCAATACAAAGTATTTCATTATGTATATAAGTCTAGCAGGGGCACGTGTGATCCAGCACTGTAATGTCATGTCAATTAAGTGGTTGCAATAGTTGGAACAGGTGAAATATCTTTGGTGTTAATTATCTTCTGTAAAGAAAAAAACATAAATAGGGTCACATTTATAGACATGTAACTAGGTTAATCAGATTTGGAGTGGGGGGAAGAGGTGTAAGAGGAATACAGCAAAATTTCTGTAACTGCTCTGAAGTTATGTGAGTTAGAAAGGACACTATAGATAAATATGAGTTTTGATCATACCAAGCATTAATTGTAAAGTACACAGGAGAAGGAAGTTGGTGACTGCTTAGGTTTGTCAGTATATTTATGAAAATCTTAGTAGTGCTATCCATATAATATATCAGTTTATGGCAGGGTTATTAACACGATACAAATAATAATTTTCCTTAAAAATAGAAACCCTAATCAACCATGCATCTACTAGACCATACAATTAATATAAATATCTGAATTATTTTATTTAGTTAATATCCATGAACATATTGAAATATATTTGCAATAAAAGGAAATGAAATAATATTATATGCGTTTGAAAACTATTTAAATATGCTATGCAAAATTCATACACGCTTATATTAAAAACCAGCCTTATTTACAAATCTTTTAACATCCAAGCAATACAATTTTACAGGCCCATTTATCAAAGGGCTTGCGGACCTGATCCGACACTGCGGATCAGGTCCGCAAGACCTCGCTAAATGCGGAGAGCAATACGCTCTCCGCATTTAACATTGCACCAGCAGCTCACAAGAGCTGCTGGTGCAACGCCGCCCCCTGCTGACTCGCGGCCAATCGGCCGCCAGCAGGGGGGTGTCAATCAACCCGATCGTACTCGATCGGGTTGATTTCCGGCGATTCCTGTCCGCCTGCTCAGAGCAGGCGGACAGGGTTATGGAGCAGCGGTCTTTGTGACCGCTGCTTCATAAGTTGTGTTTCTGGCGAGTCTGAAGACTCGCCAGAAACACGGCCCTTCAAGCTCTGTACGGAGCTTGATAAATGGGCCTGATAAACTGTGCTCTTAAGCAATAGGATAATATATATATTCTGCTATTTAACTGCAATTTATCCTAATACAAAATTAACTGACAATATCAGAACTTGCATAGATGAGTTACTTAGCCAATCAGACACAGATTTAAACAACAATACAATATATAGGCTGTGACTAGCAATTTAAAATACAATATACACTTCTGAATTATTATTATATATTTGCATAGATAAACAATTTAAGATTGGGATTAATATAACAATACATAGGCTATGAAATGCTAACTTGAAATATTTCCTTAACTCTGCTACATACAGCAATAGTAAATGTTTACTTTAAATACTTGCATACAAACAGGCAGGCTAAGAGCTATTTAAGGTTATATAATACAATCTAAAAGCCCAATTTGTTCTTTCCAATTCAAAAATTGTAATTTTACTGTAGTGGCTATGCATATAACTTATCTTACAAAAACCTTGTATACATCACCAAATAAACCAGTTGATATCCGGTTTCCAATGTTTTCTCAACAGGTCCAATTTCACCTCAGAAATTTCAAAATTGGGGATAAGGCATATGGAGTCCAATAGTAGGTGTGTTCTTTAATAATAACTGCAGCAGTTATTCCTTTCTGGATCAGTCAACACAACAACCTTCTTTTTAGTCTCTATGCTGGGGTTTAAATCATCTGATCTCACCCCTCCCCTTTTTGATTATTTATCAGTCATTGGTGAATATTGGAAACGCCCACGGCCTTGTCTTGGATTGGTTCTTTGCAACTGAACATGGATTGGTTTATTTGATAAATGTGTTGTCAAGGAAATGCATTCTTTGCAACAACCAATCATCTCATGGTTGCAATTCTGCATCATAACACTAGGTGGCAGCAGACGTACAAACAAACAAATACAACAAGACCATTTCTAACATTTTTAAGCAAGTTAATTTTTTTTCATAAAATGGTTATTTAATCAGATCACACTCTCTGCATTAATCATATATAACCCCAATTACAGATGGTTAATATTAGGTTATTTTTTTCTGATTATTCTGATACCAAATATGTTATATTATTAACATTTTATTATATTAAGGTAATTTAATACTGCTAATTATTAGCTTAAAATGCATTATAATTTTATCAGTATTCTGGCATTTCTTTGCAAATAACAGCTTATTTTTATATCTCCAGATTGGTAGTATTTAAAACTCCTGATATACTGCATTCACCCAGATAAAGTATGTGACATTTCTGTGTATTTCTTCCTGAATACATAAATCCTGTTTATGTCGATCTGAAATAAAAATAAATGTTAATGATCACTTCTCTTCAGGTCCATAAACATCTATTCATGTTCTTAAACACACAGAGGCTAAGATATTCATGCTTTCAAAATATGCATGTCTTGTATTTATTTTCCTAGTATATTTTATTTGAAATCTAACTACAGTTGCTTTGAAATCATAATGTAAGCCATGTGCCTTCATTGTGTGTTGTATGTTCAGAGTCATACCTTAGCATTTGTCTGTGTTTTCTCTGTGTTATCTTAATCACCACATCTGGTATTTTACAGGGTTAGTAATCACACAGCATGAGCCACTCAAACAAATCTGTGCTAATTACCAGTCCCTTTTGAAAAATGCCTGCATTTTTCATATCTCTTCAGATGGATCGGCATCTTCCTTGGAGGAAATCCATATATGGGCCTGTATCCTGAAACTGTGTTAGTTTCCATTTCCTTGCTAAATTATACAATTGCATAATTTAGCATATTAAGTGTGTGAGATCTCCCAGAAACAATCCTTTGTTCTACTTTTAGCCAAGAATGTCTCCTGTGCAATTGAAGAAGTGGGGGAGAACTAAACCTGTCTGAAGTCAGTTCTGAATGCAATGAGTTATTTTCTACTGATCAGTGAAAATATCTGATCAAAGATACAGATTTAATAATCTTGAAATATATGATCAAAATATATATTTATTAATCTCACATATACCTTGACAGGTTTGATGTTGTGGCTGTGTTTTTGCTTTTTTTGGGCTGACCATAGAAAATGTGAACATCTAAATATTGTGAAGAACCTGGATTGAGAAATATGCATACAGCAGACAGTTCAACAGGAGGGATTTAAGGGGAGTTGAGAGTTAAATTAAAGGGAGTAAAGGGTGTTAGAGTGACAATTGCATGGTGAATAAAGATCTAGAAAAACAAACAAAAATGCATGTGAGCAGATCGAGGTGAGGGGGGAGAGGAGAGACTAAGAGATGTAATAATGAGGTTTCAGGGCATCTAGGTTTTGATTGTGCCTTGAGGAAACACCCAATATAGGGGAAAGGCAGAAATAAGGAAAAGTCTATAAAATATGGATGAACGGGTAAAAGATGGTCCGGGTCCCGCATTTTTTAGTGTGACTCATACTGTCTGTCAGAAAGTGTAGAAGTCATGTGAAATGGACCATAAGCTCTCTCTAACCCCTTGTAGAGAAGTTGTGGTTGACCTCAAGGGGGAGAAAAAAGTTTCTATGGGATCAAACCTCAGAACCACTGATAATAAATTAATGGGAATTGTCAGAGTTATAAAAGAAGGCTCCACAAATAATATTGTCTGTCTACTAAGCTTAGATGTCTTCTTTTTCAAATACAGATAGCAAGAGAACAAATAAAAATTGATAATAGGAGTAAATTAGAAAGTTGCTTAAAATTGCTGCTCTATCTGAATCACAAAAGAAAAAATTTGGGTTCAGTGTCTATTTAAATAATAGAAGAAATTACCCAATGAATGAAGAGCTTTGGAATGTAAAATATTTACAGTACATACATAGTTAAACACTTTATTAAAGGGACAGTCTACACCAGAATTGTTATTGTTTAAAATCATAGATAATCCCTTTATTACCCATTCCCCAGTTTTGCATAACCAACACTGTTATATTAATACACGTTTTACCTCTGTGATTACCTTGTAGCTAAGCCTCTGCAGACTGCCCCCCGATCCTATTGCTTTTGATAGACATGCAGTTTAGCTAATCAGTGCAGACTCCTAAATAACTCCACGGGAGTGAGCACAATGTTATCCATATGACACACATGAACTGGTACTGTCTAACTGTGAAAAACTTTCAAAATACTTTGAGCTAAGAGGTGTTTTCAGTGGTTTAGAAATCGGTTTGAGCCTTAGCTTTTCAAAAATACCACCAAGGGAACTGTTACGGTTACCCTTAGTCTCGCTGAGAGATGGACCGCTTAGTAGCCTGGATCCCTATTGCTAAAGAGGGGAGAAGCTGCTTTCCATAGTATTCTATATGAGTCTCGCAAATATAGAATAATCTCCCTTAGCTGCAGTACAGCTAGGATACCCTTCTGCCCACAAAAACGAGTCAACGCTGCGATTGAGGGTCAAACAAGAACTCAGGACTGGGATGCCCAGCCTGCTTTTTATTAAGGTTACATGCACACAGGGCACTCCCAGGGGGAGAGGGGGGGAAGCACAAAATCCCCCATCACACATTTAGATAGAGAGCACTGTCCTTTGACAGGCCACAATAGGATTACAGTACTTAAGATAACAAGTTTACAAGTTCATCTTATCAATTAGCAGTCTGGCTCCAGAGGTGATTAGACAATAGTTTCTAAAAGCTGAAAAAAAAAGAGTTAACTCTTTATGAAATGAAACTTGTTACAGTTTTCTTGGAGCCCTTCTTAGGCGCTGGCTTGCTGGTTCAGGCATTGCTGCTGGGAAATAAGCTCTTCACAACAAAATAACTAATGCTTCTGTAACATTGCTCCCTTTCTGTGGAACACTCTGGCAGACACGGTCTGACCCCTTTTCGGGGCAGACTAAGGCTGTCCAGACCGCTGGTTATGCGGGGCTGAGGTCGGTTTGTCTGGACAACCCGTCGGCGTTGCCATTCTGTTTCCCAGGTCTGTAAGTAATGGTGAAATTGAAGGTTTGCAACGATAAGCTCCAACGTAATAGCCTGCCGTTATCTCCAGAGACCCGGTTCAGCCACACCAACGGGTTATGGTCGGTGACCAGAGTGAACTCCTGACCATATAAATAGGGAGTCAATTTCTTTAATGCCCACACCAAAGCCAAACACTCCTTTTCGACCGCTGCATAGCTGACTTCGCGGGGCAGGAGCTTCCGGCTGATGTAGGCAACTGGATGCTCCCCTCCATCTTCGCCTACTTGGCTGAGGACGGCTCCCAGCCCGAACATGGAAGCATCGGTATGGACGATAAAACGTTTGTTAAGGGCTGGGGCCGCCAAGACAGGAGCGTTAATTAGAGCATTTTTGAGAGCCTGGAAAGCCGTTTCACAGTGGGGAGACCACAGGACCTGTCGAGGTAAGTTCTTCTTGGTCAAGTCAGTCAGGGGTTTGGCAAGTGTGCTGTAGTCTGGTACGAACCGTCTATAGTACCCTGCCGTGCCCAGGAAGGCTAGGACCTGAGTCTTAGTGATGGGGGTGGGCCAATTGGCGACAGCTTCTATTTTGGCCGGCTCTGGTCGCTGCTTTCCACACCCCACCCGGTGACCCAGGTACTGTACCTCGGCCATCCCAAAGTGGCATTTTTCTGGCTTCAGAGTCAGGCCAGCAGCCCGGATCTGATCCAGAACCATTCCCACATGAGCTAAGTGGTCCTCCCAGGACTCACTGTGGATCGCTATGTCGTCCAGGTAGGCGCAAGCAAAACTCTGGAAGCCATCCAGGAGCCTATCCACCAAGCGCTGGAATGTAGCTGGGGCATTCTTCATCCCAAACGGCATTACCCTAAACTGATATAAGCCGAATGGGGTGACGAATGCCGACTTGGGGATAGCCTCCGGGGCCAGGGGAATCTGCCAGTAACCTTTGCAGAGGTCAATAGTGGTCAGGTAATTTCCCCTGGCTATACGATCGAGTAGCTCGTCTACCCTGGGCATAGGGTAAGCGTCCGTCACGGTATTTTCATTGAGCCTCCGATAGTCTACGCAGAACCGGGTGGTCCCATCTTTCTTGGGCACCAAGACAACTGGGGAGGCCCAGGGACTATCGGAGGGCTCAATTACCCTGAGCTGGAGCATCTCATCGATCTCCTTCTTCATTCCTGTCCTAACTGCTTCGGGGATTCGGTACGGAGCCTGGCGCAAGGGAGCTTGTCCCGGAGTATCTACCTGGTGGGTGGTTAAAGTAGTGTACCCTGGCTTCGGGGAGAAGGTGAGGTGTTTGGACTGGAGGAGTTGGTTGAGCTGCTCCCTTTCAGTGGGGCTAAGTCGGTCCCCTATCTGAACCTGCGCCACTATACCTGTGGGGAGGCTCTTTTCTAATAGGTCTGGAATGGGTAAACTGTCGGGGTCTTCCTGAGGGGAACAACATACGGCCGTCACGTTCTCTGGTCGCTCAAAATATTCCTTGAGCATGTTTACATGGAATGTCTTTCTAAGATTGTTGTCGTGGCAGCTAGCTATCACATAAGTGGTGTCTCCCCTTTTCTCTACGATCTGGTAGGGACCCTGCCAGGACGCCTGCAATTTGTCTGTCTTCACCGGCTTAAGTACTAACACCTTTTGTCCTATGGTGAAGATTCTCTTTCGGGCCCCCCGATCGTACCATACTTTCTGTCTTCTCTGGGCCAACTGGAGATTAGCCCGCACGGATTTGGCTAATTGCTCCATTCGGTCCCTGAGTTCCAGCACGTATGGCACAATTGGGACACCGTCAGCCTCCATCTCTCCCTCCCAGTGCTCCCGGATCAGGTTTAGGGGTCCCCGTACCTTTCTTCCGTAGAGCAACTCGAAGGGAGAGAACCCTGTCGTTTCCTGGGGCACCTCCCGATAAGCAAATAGGAGGTGCGGCAGGAAGCGTTCCCAGTCTCGGTATTCCTGAGTGAACGTCTTGAGCATTTGCTTGAGGGTCCCATTGAACCTCTCACACAGCCCGTTCGTCTGGGGGTGGTATGGGGAGCTTAGGAGGGACTTAATTTTGCAAACCTGCCAGAGTTGTTGGGTCAATTCAGCCGTAAATTGGGTGCCTCGGTCGGATAGGATTTCTTTTGGAAATCCTACCCGGGAGAACACCTGTACTAGTGCATTCGCTACCGTATCCGCTTGTATGTTGGATAGGGCGACAGCCTCTGGGTACCTGGTAGCGTAGTCCACTACGGTAAGAATGTATCGCTTACCGGAGGGACTAGGGGTAGCCAGTGGTCCCACTAGGTCAATAGCAACCCGGCTGAAGGGTTCCTCTACAATGGGCATATTTACTAGCTGGGCTTTAGGGTGATCGCCTCGCCTTCCTACTCGTTGACACACATCGCAGGTGTTACAGTAAGTTCTAACGTCAGCGTGCACCCCTGGCCAAAAGAACGTGTGAGTAATGCGGTGTAGGGTACGGGTAACGGCTAGGTGGCCTGCTAAGGGGATGTCGTGGCCTATTTTGAGGATTTCTTGACGGTATTTGTGGGGCACTACCAGCTGTCGCCTACGCTGTCCCCTTTTCTCTGTCCAGCGGTATAGTTTCCCTTTTTCCCATAAGAATGTTTCGTTATCTGCCCCGCCCCCTCCGGTCTCTGCTCGTTCCCGGTACTTTTGTAAGGTCGGGTCAGTCTTAGACTCTGCCTCGAAGGCATCTGGGGTGTCCCAGGGTATGGGGCCTAACCTGTCAGGCAAGGTCGGGGTAGGTCTTACCTGTGTCTCCCGCACTGGTGAGAGCTCTCGCTCCGTCCGGGCTTGGGCCCGTGTAGTCACTGGGTCCGCCTCGTTGTTGCATACTGGAGCATAGGCAGAAGTCATGGGGCCCAAATCGTTGCCCAGTAGTACTTCGGCAGGTAAATTATCCATTAGGCCCACGTTCACAGCCCCCTTTCCCGCTCCCCAATCAAGATGCACTTTAGCTGTTGGAATTTTGTACACATCCCCCCCCCGCCACTCTAACGGCCACAGTCTGTCCGGATCGCTTGTGCTCTGGCACCAAATGACTCTGTACCAGCGTGATAGTAGCCCCTGTGTCTCGCAATCCCTCGGTAGATCGCCCCTCGAGCCATACCCTCTGCCGATGGTGCTGGCGGTTATCTGAGGCAGCATATACAGGGTCTGCCTCGTGAAGCGGCCCCACATATCCCTCCATAGGGGCCTCTTGGTTAACACAGAGGGCCCGGGCCGGACGATAGGACCCAGAGGGGTAATTGTAATTCCTGGGTGTCTGGTGCGTATTAAGGGGGCAGCTAGCCATGAAATGCCCTGGTTGCTTGCATCGGTGGCAAGTCGGTCTGGGACGCTCAGAGCTGTTATTGGGTGGTCCTGAGTGTCGGACGGGCCCTGTGGGCACCAGGGCTCGGAATTCAGCACGAGGGGGTGCACGGTAAACCTCTCTGGGTTCGACCCGTGCTGGAGCTCGGTAGTTCATGGGTTCGTGAAGACGGGAGTCATAATGTTCATCGGCCAATTTGGCTGCTTCTTCTAAGGTAGAAGGCCGCCTGTCTCGCAGCCATTCCTTCCCTTGCTGTTCCATGCCATTATAAAAATGTTCTAAGAGAAACAATTGTAAAATTTCCTCCCCAGTCACCGCTTTACTTCCGCTCAGCCAGTGATTTGCCGCTCTCCGCATTCGGTGCGCCCATTCCATATGGGTATCGTTAGGCTTCTTTTCCGTGCCCCGAAACTGTCGTCGATACGTGTCCGGAGTTACAGCGTACCGTCGCAACAGTGTCTCCTTAACTAGCTCATACTGTGTCACTTCCTCAGCACCCAGAGTACGAAAGGCTTCCAGGGCTCGCCCGGATAGTTTCCCAGACAATATCGTGGGCCACTCTCTGTTGGGAATCTGGTGCAGGGCACATTGCCTTTCGAAGTCCGCCAAATATTCATCAATCCCTGTCTCGCTCTCTAGGAAGGGTCGAAATGCCGCATAGGGTATCTTGGGCCTCCCAGCATTTTCGACAGGGATGATTACCTGCGGGGCTTCAGCATTGCGGTGTGCGTTCGCTAGGTTGAGTTCGTGGGCTCGAGTCTCTCGTATATCCTCGTCCGCCTCCGCCATCAACTGCTGTACCAATTCCATGGAGGGGTTCGGCCCGTATAATGAGAGCCTTTCCCGAACAATCCTGGTTTTTTCGTCACTAATCGTGGTCGGTGTTTCCGCCATTGTGAAGCTCTGATCCAGTTCGGTCAATTCTGCGATCAGCTCTCTCCTCGGCCGGTTGCTGGCGTACCCCCCTCTGCTTTCAAGTAAATCCTTTAGGGTTGTACGCTTCAATTTTTCGTAAGCGCTCTCCATCCGTTCTGTACCTCTCCTAGGAAATCCAGGAAAATCCCGCCGCTGCCGCCAAATGTTACGGTTACCCTTAGTCTCGCTGAGAGATGGACCGCTTAGTAGCCTGGATCCCTATTGCTAAAGAGGGGAGAAGCTGCTTTCCATAGTATTCTATATGAGTCTCGCAAATATAGAATAATCTCCCTTAGCTGCAGTACAGCTAGGATACCCTTCTGCCCACAAAAACGAGTCAACGCTGCGATTGAGGGTCAAACAAGAACTCAGGACTGGGATGCCCAGCCTGCTTTTTATTAAGGTTACATGCACACAGGGCACTCCCAGGGGGAGAGGGGGGGAAGCACAAAATCCCCCATCACACATTTAGATAGAGAGCACTGTCCTTTGACAGGCCACAATAGGATTACAGTACTTAAGATAACAAGTTTACAAGTTCATCTTATCAATTAGCAGTCTGGCTCCAGAGGTGATTAGACAATAGTTTCTAAAAGCTGAAAAAAAAAGAGTTAACTCTTTATGAAATGAAACTTGTTACAGTTTTCTTGGAGCCCTTCTTAGGCGCTGGCTTGCTGGTTCAGGCATTGCTGCTGGGAAATAAGCTCTTCACAACAAAATAACTAATGCTTCTGTAACAGGAACAAAGCAGATTTAAAGGGACAGTCTACACCCGAATTGTTATTGTTTAAAAAGATAGATAATCCATTTATTACCCTTTCCCTAGTATTGCATAACCAACACCATTATATAAATACACCTTTTACCTCTGTGATTAACGTGTAGCTAAGCCTCTGCAAACTGCCCCCTTATTTCAGTTCTTTTGACAGACATCCATTTTAGCCAATCGGAGCTGGCTCACTGGAACTCCACGTGCGTGAGCACAGTGTTATCTATATGACACACATGAGCTAACACCCTCTAGTGGTGAAAAACTGTCAAAATGCCCTAAGAGAAGAGGAGGCCTTCAAGAGCTTAGAAATTAGCATATGAAACTCCTAGGTTTAGCTTTCAACTAAGAATACCAAGAGAACAAAGCAAAATTGGTAATAAAAGTAAATTGGAACATTGTTTAAAATTATATTCTCTATCTGAATCATAAAAGTTTTTTCGGGACTAGACTGTCCCTTTAATGATAAAAGTACATTGAAAAGTTGTTTAAAATTGCATGCCCTATCTGAATCATGAAAGTTTAATTTTGACTAGACTGTACCTTTAAATATGAATATTGCATGAATAGGATTTTTCATGTTTTTAGCTACTTGAATGCAAATATAATATATATATATATATATATATATATATATATATATATATATATATATATATATATATATATATATATATATATACATATATACACACATTTAGACACATATATATATGTATCTTTACGTTAAATCCCTTTGCAGTGCGGATCAGGTCCGCAAGACCTTGCTAAATGCGAAGAGCAATACGCTCTCTGTATTCAGCATTGCACCAGCAGCTCCCTGCAGACTTGGCCGCCAGCAGGGAGGTGTCAATCAACCCGATCGTACTCGATCGGGTTGAATTCCGGTGATGTCTGTCCGCCTGCTCAGAGCAGGCGGACAGGTTTATGGAGCAGCGGTCTTTGTGACTGCTGCTTCATAACTGCTGTTTCTGGCGAGTCTGCAGGCTCGCCAGAAACAAGGGGCGTCAAGCTCCATTCGGAGCTTGATAGATAGGCCCCATCATATCTTTGAGCCCTTATAATCTTGCTTGTTTGATAGAAAATGTATTTTTCATTTTAATCTAAGCAGATCCCTGTTGCATAAAAATTGTAATGCAATAATAATAATAATAATAATATAGAAATATAAATCAAAATTCTAATTTAACCCATTAACCAAAAAAGCAACAGATTTACTGATCTTGAATATTAAAGTTTTCATTATGAATAAAAAAATAAAAAAATTGTCAATTTAAAAAGGACTTTCAACCCTGTGAGATTTATTTTATCAGCTCATTTATAATGGTTTTATACATGGTATAGGGACATTGAACCCAATTTTTTTTATCTTTCATGATTCAGATAGAGCATGACATTTTAAGCAACTTTCTAATTTAGTCCTATTATCAATTTTTCTTCATTCTCTTGCTTTCTTTATTTTAAAAGCAGGAATGTAAATCTTAGCAGTCAGCCCATTTTAGTTTCAGCACCATGGATAGCGCTTGCTTATTGGAGGCTGACATTTACCCACCAATAAGAAAGCATAACCCAGGTTCTCAATCAAAAATGGGCTGGCTCCTATACATTACATTCCTGCTTTTTGAATAAAGATAGCAAGAGAACGAAGAAAAATTGATAATAGTAGTAAATTAGAAAGTTTCTTATAATTGCATGCTCTATCTGAATCATTAAAGGAAACATTTGGGTTTAGTGTCCCTTTAAGGACCGGGCATTTCAGACTAAAACTTCCCCAAAAGACCAGAGCATTTTAAGCATTTTTGTCATCACTCCATTTAAACAGAAATAGAGCCTTTTTTATTTACCTATTTAACCTATATATATTGTTTTAGTAGACAACCTAAAGTTTTGATCTAGGCCCATTTTGGTATATTTCATGCTTCATGCTACCTGCCAAATGCGATCAAATAAAAGAAATCATTAACTTTTTTACAAACTTTAGGTTTCTCACTGAAATTGTTTACAAACAGCTTGAGCAATCATAGCACAATTGGTTGTACATGCTTCTCTGGGATCCCCTTTGTTCAGAAATAGCAGAAATATATGGCTTTGCCATTGATGTTTGTTAATTAGAAAGCTGCTAATTGCAGCTGCGCACCACACATTTATTATTCCCAGCAGTTAAGGGTTAATCAGGTTGCTTGTGAGGTTAATGTTGGCTTTAGTGTAGTGATTACCCTCCCACCTGACACTTCCCACCCCCTGATCCCTCTCAAACAACTCTCTTCCCTACCCCACCCCCCAATGGTCACCCCCATCTTAAGTACTGAAAGACAGTCTGCCAGTATGCAATTAATTATTATTATTGTCTTTAGTGTAGGATTACCCCCTTACCTTCCCACCTCCATGATCCCTCCCAAAAAGCTCTCTAACCATCCCCCTTCTAACCAATTCCCGTCATCTTAGGTACTGGCAGCTGTCTCACAGTACCCAGTTTTCTATTATTTTAAATTTATTTAATAAAACAATAAAAAAAAAACATTTTTTTCTGTAGTGTAGCTGCCCACCTCCCTCTCCCTCCCTCATTAACCCCCTCCTCATCCATGATCCTTTCCCTACTCTCTATTGGTTCCCTCTACCTCGTTCTCCCTCCTCCCCCTCCCTCCTTCCCCCTCCCTGCCGCTCTCAGAGAATTATTTTTCTGTAGTGTAGCGGTTCCACCCGCTCCCGCCGCCCTTCAGTGATGGGCCACCCATCTGCCTCCCTCCTAACCCTCTCACTCCACCAATGATCAGCACCACTGCTGTCCGATGCAGAGAGGGACACAAAGTGGCCCTTTCTGCATCGGTAACTCTGCCTGTCTATTTCTGCACTGCCCCACTCGCGGTGGCATGCAGAAATAGGGTGATCTTGCTACATTAAGCGAGATTGTGGCAGAGAGAGGCCCTGGTCCTTAAGGAGTTAAAGGCACATGAAACCCAAAAATGTTTTTTCATGATTTAGACCATACAATTTTAAACAGCTTTCCAGTTTACTTCTTTTATCAAATTTCCTTCATTCTCTTGGTATCATTTGTTGAAGCAATGCACTACTGGTTTCTAACTGAACACATGGGTGAGCCAATTACAATCGGTATATAAATGCAGCCACCAATCAGCAGCTGGAACCTAGGTTTTCGTTGCTCCTCAGCTTTCCTAGATAAACATTTCAGCAAAGCTTAACAAGAGAAGAAAGCAAATCAAATAATAGCAGTAATTAGGAAAGTTGTTCAAAATCATATGCTCTGTCTGAATCATGAACGTTTGCCCTGAGGAAGCCCCAATGATGCTGTAGTCACGTGGGGGAGGAAACACATGTCGGCAGTGACGTATCCAGAGTGGTGGCTCTGATTCTTACATAATTGGTTGGTTTTCAGGTCTCAACAGCGTGTTTTGCAATCTGCAGTTGCTCGTCACTTAAGTGAACTATTGGAAGTTTGCCAAAGAGGATGGATACTTTCAATGCTAACCGGAAATTCTAAGGATATCTCCTCTATGGAAAATAAGTTAGTTTGGAGCAAAGCTGCAGTAGTGAAGGTGGTAACTATCATATACTGTACACCTTTTCACAGAGGAATCCACAGTTTGTTACACAAACTGTTCTTTGTTCACGCGCTGGACTGTCTTGTCCTAACTTTTTATGGACACGTTTATTGCTGATTAGGATATATGGAACTGTATTCATCTAAGCTGTACCAAACCCTGTACCGGTAGGGCCCTGATTTAACTGGGGGTGTACATAGATACTATTTCTGTATTATATTTCATGATGCCATGTACTATTGTATTATAGTGGTGTCCTCTGAAACAGGTGTTGTACACAACCCCATCACGGCACACTTATCATTGTCTAAATACATGTATAATATCACATAATACTATATGTCCACAACAGCATAGATCCTCCTGGATCACAAAGGTAGCCTATTTTATTTGCCTGCATAGCGAAGCTACCCTCTTGTGGAGGTGTTGCTACTTAGTTATTATGTTTTCATTGATCAACATTGTATTTATATGTTTATATTTATGATATGGTGAGAGCTTGAAGAGTTTTTATGTTAACAAGCATAGATCCTCAAGGATCACTATGGTGGCCATTTTTCGCTTAGGCTGCAAAGCCACTCTCTAGTGGAGGTGTTGCTTTGTTATCTGTTGGCTTTCACCTTTTGCTATTTTCTATCTTTTTTTAGGTAATCTGGACACCCGTATGTTGTGATGTCTATACTATTTAACTATGGTTCATTTGTCTATATTGTATTTGGAGACTTGACCTCATGATCATTGTTCCCTCTTAGGCCAGTTTTGTGTGCAGCCCAGCAGTGGAACAGTTAATAAGAGAACCGTTCTTTGCAGTCTGCATTGTGCAGTGTTTGCTAATTGCAAGGTGCGGTTACCTAATTAACTGTTTCACTGTTGGGCCGCACACAAAACTGGCCTTAGAGGGAATACTGCTCATGATGTATATGGTTGATTAGATAGGCACTGCAGTAACCACCTATGTTTATGGTGTGACAACATATCTTTTGTCTAATAAATAAAAAAACAGTGTGCTGAAATCCCTGTCTTGTATGTAGCAACTAATTGTGTTCCTACTTTCTCTCACTTTTTTGTAGTCAAAACATATCAATATAAAGGGTCTGCACACTATTCCCTTATTAGGGTTCAATATACCCATCATAACTTTGCTTAGGTTTCTCATTAGTGACATTATTATATCTCCCTTAAAAATAAAAAAATCTATTTATGACTTTACTGTTCCTTTAAGTGGATGCATACTGTAACATTCATATTTTAATTCTTAATAGCAGACTTGTAGTCTGTAATTTTCTCTGTTACTATTGAGTCATCCTGCCTTCATAACAAAACCCACAAAGTCATTCAACTACATAGGTAATAGATGTACTCGCAAGTATTGGCTGCATGTGTTTTTTCTTTACATGTTTCATTTAGGTGAAAGCCAACATTCTTAAAACAAACTTTATGTGAAACATCTTTAAATAGGAATAAATGTAAATATTATTGAAAGCAACTAATGCCGTAAATTCAGGGTGATGTTTAAACCAAGCAATAAATGAGCGAGTGCTCAGGTCACAGCAAGTGTTAGGTCAGGAGTTATGACTAACACAGGATGCACAGGACTCAGGAAGGATAATGAAATCTTTCAGAACAGCCAGACAATACTAAATACAAAGGAAAAATAACTGTGCATGTAAGATCATCAGGGAAAGGAGATAAGCATATAGAGAAAAGGAAAATAAAAGGAGGAAAAAAAAAACCAAAGAATGACGGAAACAGCTAATATAAGAAAGCAACCCCAACAGTACTACCAAGTACTTCTGATATTTAGTCATGTGAAAAAGAAGGTACACCCTCTTTGAATTCTATGGTTTTATGTATCAGGACATAATATCCTTGGTCCTTTACAAACCAAACAGTTAAGCACCAGTGTAGCCTGTGCTAGCTGCTAGACCTCAAATCAAAGCCCCATACATAATAACACAGCAAAGGATGGCAGCAGCACCAGGAATAGTTTCAAGAGGTTTATCCAAGTGCACATAACAAGAGCAACATTTCTCTTGTTATGTGAACTTGGATAAACCTTTTTGAAACTATTCCTGGTGCTGGTGCCATCCTTTGCTGTGTAATCATCTAGTCCTTAGCAGGTCTTAAAATTAGGTAACAACACATGACATATTACACCGTGCCATGATTTATTTAGCAAAAATAAAGCCAAAATGGAGAAGCCATGTGTGAACAACTAAGTACACCCTTACTGCTTCCATAGGAATTAAGAGGCTAAGTAGCAGCCAGGTGCTGCTTCACTTGTGAATAAGCTTTCTCACTGTAGAATGGAAATGCCCTTATAACCCTTTCCAGATTGATGGGCAGCAACAAATGCTTCTCTAAGATCATTGCTGATGGCGTTCCTCTTTGGCATTGTGTTAACACCTGAATGCTCGAGACCAACAAACTGCTAAATCTTTGGCTTTTATAGAGGTGGTCACACTTACTGACGATCAATTAATCAAGGGCATTTTATTAGCAGCAACTGGCTGCTACTTAGCCTCTTAAATCATATGGAAGCAGTAAGTGTGTCCTTAGTTTTTCACATGGATTCTCCATTTTGGCTGTATTTTTGTTAAATAAATCATGACAGTGTAATATGTTGTGTTGTTGTTCTTCTCAGGTTGTATTTACCTAATTTTTGCTAAAGACCAGATGATTGTTAGTATGTCCTGATAAGTAAAACCATACGCCTAGATTACAAGTTTTGTCGGTAAAGCCGTGCGTTGCTAACGCTCCTTTTTTTTCTAGCGCTGACTCTAAACAACGCTGGTATTACAAGTTTTCTGTATGGCTGCGTTAGCCTCAGAAAAGTGAGCGTTGAGCAAATTTAGCTCCACTTCTACCTGTAATACCAGCGTTGCTTACGGTAGCGGTAAGCTGGCTAAAACGTGCTTGTGCATGATTTCCCCATAGAAAACAATGGGGCTGAGACGGCTGAAAAAAACACCTGCAAAAAAGCAGCGTCCAGCTCCTAACGCAGCCCCATTGTTTCCTATGGGAAAATACTTTTAATGTCTACACCTAACACCCTAACATGAACCCCGAGTCTAAACACCCCTAACACTTATTAACCCCTAATCTGCCTCCCCCGACATCGCAGACACCTGCATTATATTATTTATGTAACAACGTGAAAAAGGGAGTAGAAACCTAAAATACAGGTTACTAAAAGTCTAGACTTTTAGTAACCTGTATTTTAGGTTTCTACTCCCTTTTTCATGTTGTTACACATTTACCATTCTAGGATGCACCTGTATATTTTGATTAATTAATTAAGAGTGCTACTTACCTTATTTATGTTGTGTATTATATTATTTACCCCTAATCTGCTGCCCCTAACACCTCCGCCACCTACATTATAGTTATTAACCCTAATCTGCCGCCCCCAACGTCACCGCCACCTACCTACAATTATTAACCCCTAATCTGCCACCCACAACGTCGCCGCTACTATATTAAATGTATTAACCCCTAAACCTAAGTCTAACCCTAACACCCCCTAACTTAAATCTATTTTTAATAAATATAAATAAAATTACTATCATTAAATAAATTATTCCTATTTAAAACTAAATACTTACCTATAAAATAAACCCTAATATAGCTACAATATAACTAATAGTTACATTATAGCTATTTTAGGATTTATATTTATTTTACAGGCAACTTTGTATTTATTTTAACTAGGTACAATAGCTATTAAATAGTTAATAACTATTTAATAGCTACCTAGTTAAAATAATTACAAAATTACCTGTAAAATAAATCCTAACCTAATCTTGGATGACGTCACTTAAAGGAATATTCATTCGTCGGGTAGTCATCGGCCGAGAAGGATGTTCCGCGCCGGAGGTCTTCAAGATGCAGCCGTTCCTTGTCGGATGGATGAAGATAGAAGATGCTGCTTGGATGAAGATGTCTGACGGTCCGGATGTCCTCTTCTGCCCGGATAGGATGAAGACTTCTGCCGGTCCAGATGTCCTCTTCTGTCCCATCGGATGATCACTGGTGCCCGGCTGGGTGAAAACGACTCAAGGTAGGGTGATCTTCAATGGGGTAGTGTTAGGTTTTTTTAAGGGGGGATCGGGTGGGTTTTAGAGTAGGGTTGTGTGGGTGGTGGGTTGTAATGTTGGGGGGTGGTATTGTATTTATTTTTTTTACGGGTAAAAGACCTGATTACTTTGGGACAATGCCCCGCATAAAGCCCTTTTAAGGGCTGGTAAAAGAGCTGATTACTTTGGGGCAATGCCCCGCAAAAGGCCCTTTTAAGGGCTATTTGTAATTTAGTTTAGGATAGGGAATTTTATTATTTTAGTTTTTTTTTAATTTTATTAGGGGGCTTAGATTAGGTGTAATTAGATTAAACTTCTTGCAATATTTTTTTATTTTTTGTAATTTAGTGTTTTTTTTTGTAATATAGTTTAGTTTATTTAATTGTATTTTATTTGAGATAATTGTAGTTAATTTATGTAATTCATTTTTTTGATAGTGTAGTGTTAGGTGTATTTGTAACTTAGGTTAGGATTTATTTTACAGGTAATTTTGTAATTATTTTAACTAGGTAGCTATTAAATAGTTATTAACTATTTAATAGCTATTGTACCTAGTTAAAATAAATACAAAGTTGCCTGTAAAATAAATATAAATCCTGAAATAGCTATAATGTAACTATTAGTTATATTGTAGCTATATTAGGGTTTATTTTATAGGTAAGTATTTAGTTTTAAATAGGAATAATTTATTTAATGATAGTAATTTTATTTATATTTATTAAAAATAGATTTAAGTTAGGGGAGTGTTAGGGTTAGGGTTAGACTTAGGTTTAGGGGTTAATACATTTAATATAGTAGCAGCGACATTGGGGGCGGCAGATTTGGGGTTAATAATTGTAGGTACGTGGCGGCGATGTTAGGGACGGCAGATTAGGGGTTAATAACACATTTTTTAATGTTTGCGAGGCGGGAGTGCGTTGTTTTAGGGGTTAATACATTTATTATAGTGGCGGCGATGTCCGGTCGGCAGATTAGTGGTTAATAATTGTAGTTGGGTGGTGGCGACGTTGGGGGCGGCAGATTAGGGGTTAATAACTATAATGTAGGTGTCGGCGATGTTAGGGGCAGCAGGTTAGGGGTTCATAGGTATAATGTAGGTGGCGGCGATGTCCGGTCGGCAGATTAGGGGTTAAATAATTTTTATTTTTTAGTGTTTGCGATGTGGGGCCTCGGTTTAGGGGTTCATAGGTAGTTTATGGGTGTTAGTGTACTTTGTAGCACTTTAGTTAAGAGCTTTATGTTCCGGCGTTAGCCCATAAAGCTCGTAACTACTGACTTTTAAATGCGGTAGGAGTCTTGGCGGTAGAGGCTGTACCGCTCACTTCTTCCAAGACTTGTAATACCAGCGCTAGGCAAATCCCATTAAAAAGATAGGATACGCAATTGACGTAAGGGGATTTGCGGTAGACAAAAGTCGCAGAAGAAAAGTGAGCGGTACACCTGTACCTACCAAACTCGTAATACCAGCGGGCGTTAAAAGGCAGCGTTAGGACCCCTTAACGCTGTTTTTTAACCCTAACGCAGAACTCGTAATCTAGGCGATAGAATTCAGAGGGTGTACTTTCTTTTTCACATGACTGTAGCTTTTTGGACATTTTTATAATTGCTATTAAATACATACAAACTAAGGCCTAGATTTGGAGTTCGGCGGTAAAAGTGCTGTTAACGCTCCGCGGGTTTTTTTCTGGCCGCACCATAAATTTAACTCTGGTATCGAGAGTTCAAACAAATGCTGCGTTAGGCTCCAAAAAAGGAGCGTAGAGCATTTTTACCGCAAATGCAACTCTCGATACCAGAGTTGCTTACGGACGCGGCCGGCCTCAAAAACGTGCTCGTGCACGATTCTCCCATAGGAAACAATGGGACTGTTTGAGCTGAAAAAAAACCTAACACCTGCAAAAAAGCAGCGTTCAGCTCCTAACGCAGCCCCATTGTTTCCTATGGGAAACACTTCCTACGTCTGCACCTAACACCCTAACATGTACCCCGAGTCTAAACACCCCTAGCCTTACACTTATTAACCCCTAATCTGCCGCCCCCGCTATCGCTGACCCCTGCATTACACTTTTAACCCCTAATCTGCCGCTCCGTAAAACGCCGCCACCTACGTTATCCCTATGTACCCCTAATCTGCTGCCCTAACATCGCCGACCCCTATGTTATATTTATTAACCCCTAATCTGCCCCCCACAACGTCGCCGACACCTACCTACACTTATTAACCCCTAATCTGCCGAGCGGACCTGAGCGCTACTATAATAAAGTTATTAACCCCTAATCCGCCTCACTAACCCTATCATAAATAGTATTAACCCCTAATCTGCCCTCCCTAACATCGCCGACACCTACCTTCAATTATTAACCCCTAATCTGCCGACCGGAGCTCACCGCTATTCTAATAAATGTATTAACCCCTAAAGCTAAGTCTAACCCTAACACTAACACCCCCCTAAGTTAAATATAATTTTTATCTAACGAAATAAATTAACTCTTATTAAATAACTTATTCCTATTTAAAGCTAAATACTTACCTGTAAAATAAATCCTAATATAGCTACAATATAAATTATAATTATATTATAGCTATTTTAGGATTAATATTTATTTTACAGGCAACTTTGTAATTATTTTAACCAGGTACAATAGCTATTAAATAGTTAATAACTATTTAATAGTTACCTAGTTAAAATAATAACAAATTTACCTGTAAAATAAATCCTAACCTAAGTTATAATTAAACCTAACACTACCCTATCAATAAAATAATTAAATAAACTACCTACAATTACCTACAATTAACCTAACACTACACTATCAATAAATTAATTAAACACAATTCCTACAAATAAATACAATTAAATAAACTAGCTAAAGTACAAAAAATAAAAAAGAACTAAGTTACAGAAAATAAAAAAATATTTACAAACATAAGAAAAATATTACAACAATTTTAAACTAATTACACCTACTCTAAGCCCCCTAATAAAATAACAAAGCCCCCCAAAATAAAAAATTCCCTACCCTATTCTAAATTAAAAAAGTTACAAGCTCTTTTACCTTACCAGCCCTGAACAGGGCCCTTTGCGGGGCATGCCCCAAGAATTTCAGCTCTTTTGCCTGTAAAAAAAAACATACAATACCCCCCCCCCAACATTACAACCCACCACCCACATACCCCTAATCTAACCCAAACCCCCCTTAAATAAACCTAACACTAATCCCCTGAAGATCTTCCTACCTTGTCTTCACCATCCAGGTATCACCGATCCGTCCTGGCTCCAAGATCTTCATCCAACCCAAGCGGGGGTTGGCGATCCATAATCCGGTGCTCCAAAGTCTTCCTCCTATCCGGCAAGAAGAGGACATCCGGACCGGCAAACATCTTCTCCAAGCGGCATCTTCGATCTTCTTCCATCCGGTGCGGAGCGGGTCCATCTTGAAGCAGGCGACGCGGATCCATCCTCTTCTTCCGATGTCTCCCGACTAATGACGGTTCCTTTAAGGGACGTCATCCAAGATGGCGTCCCTCGAATTCCGATTGGCTGATAGGATTCTATCAGCCAATCGGAATTAAGGTAGGAATTTTCTGATTGGCTGATGGAATCAGCCAATCAGAATCAAGTTCAATCCGATTGGCTGATCCAATCAGCCAATCAGATTGAGCTCGCATTCTATTGGCTGTTCCGATCAGCCAATAGAATGCGAGCTCAATCTGATTGGCTGATTGGATCGGCCAATCGGATTGAACTAGATTCTGATTGGCTGATTCCATCAGCCAATCAGAAAATTCCTACCTTAATTCCGATTGGCTGATAGAATCCTATCAGCCAATCGGAATTCGAGGGACGCCATCTTGGATGACGTCCCTTAAAGGAACCGTCATTAGTCGGGAGACATCGGAAGAAGAGGATGGATCCGCGTCGCCTGCTTCAAGATGGACCCGCTCCGCACCGGATGGAAGAAGATCGAAGATGCCGCTTGGAGAAGATGTTTGCCGGTCCGGATGTCCTCTTCTTGCCGGATAGGAGGAAGACTTTGGAGACTCTTCTGGACCTCTTCAGCACCGGATTATGGATCGCCAACCCCCCCTTGGGTTGGATGAAGATCTTGGAGCCAGGACGGATCGGTGATACCTGGATGGTGAAGACAAGGTAGGAAGATCTTCAGGGGCTTAGTGTTAGGTTTATTTAAGGGGGGTTTGGGTTAGATTAGGGGTATGTGGGTGGTGGGTTGTAATGTTGGGGGGGGGGGGTATTGTATGTTTTTTTTTTACAGGCAAAAGAGCTGAACTTCTTGGGGCATGCCCCGCAAAGGGCCCTGTTCAGGGCTGGTAAGGTAAAAGAGCTTGTAACTTTTTTAATTTAGAATAGGGTAGGGAATTTTTTATTTTGGGGGGCTTTGTTATTTTAATAGGGGGCTTAGAGTAGGTGTAATTAGTTTAAAATTGTTGTAATATTTTTCTTATGTTTGTAAATATTTTTTTATTTTCTGTAACTTAGTTCTTTTTTATTTTTTGTACTTTAGATAGTTTATTTAATTGTATTTATTTGTAGCAATTGTGTTTAATTAATTTATTGATAGTGTAGTGTTAGGTTTAATTGTAGATAATTGTAGGTAGTTTATTTAATTATTTTATTGATAGGGTAGTGTTAGGTTTAATTATATCTTAGGTTAGGATTTATTTTACAGGTAAATTTGTAATTATTTTAACTAGGTAACTATTAAATAGTTCTTAACTATTTAATAGCTATTGTACCTGGTTAAAATAAATACAAAGTTGCCTGTAAAATAAATATTAATCCTAAAATAGCTATAATATAATTATAATTTATATTGTAGCTATATTAGGATTTATTTTACAGGTAAGTATTTAGCTTTAAATAGGAATAATTTATTTAATAAGAGTTAATTAATTTCGTTAGATGTAAATTATATTTAATTTAGGGGGGTGTTAGTGTTAGGGTTAGACTTAGCTTTAGGGGTTAATCCATTTATTAGAATAGCGGTGAGCTCCGGTCGGCAGATTAGGGGTTAATAATTGAAGGTAGGTGTCGGCGATGTTAGGGAGGGCAGATTAGGGGTTAATACTATTTATGATAGGGTTAGTGAGGCGGATTAGGGGCTAATAACTTTATTATAGTAGCGCTCAGGTCCGCTCGGCAGATTAGGAGTTAATAAGTGTAGGCAGGTGTCGGCGACGTTGAGGGGGGCAGATTAGGGGTTAATAAATATAATATAGGGGTCGGCGATGGTAGGGGCAGCAGATTAGGGGTACATAGGGATAACGTAGGTGGCGGCGATTTGCGGTCGGAAGATTAGGGGTTAATTATTTTAAGTAGCTTGCGGCGACGTTGTGGGGGGCAAGTTAGGGGTTAAGAAATATAATATAGGGGTCGGCGGGGTTAGGGGCAGCAGATTAGGGGTACATAAGTATAACGTAGGTGGCGGTCGGCAGATTAGGGGTTAAAAATTTTAATCGAGTGGCGGCGATGTGGGGGGAGCTCGGTTTAGGGGTACATAGGTAGTTTATGGGTGTTAGTGTACTTTAGGGTACAGTAGTTAAGAGCTTTATAAACCGGCGTTAGCCCAGAAAGCTCTTAACTACTGACTTTTTTCTGCGGCTGGAATCTTGTCGTTAGAGCTCTAACGCTCACTGCAGAAACGACTCTAAATACCGGAGTTAGAAAGATCCCATTGAAAAGATAGGCTACGCAAATGGCGTAGGGGGATCTGCGGTATGGAAAAGTCGCGGCTGAAAAGTGAGCGTTAGACCCTTTAATCACTGACTCCAAATACCAGCGGGCGCCCAAAACCAGCGTTAGGAGCCTCTAACGCTGGTTTTGACGGCTACCGCCGAACTCCAAATCTAGGCCTAAATGTTTGATTTACCTCACTTTAGTTGCTGCCAGGCCTGCTGTTTGGGAAGATGAAGAGGGGCACTAGCGTGGGGCCTCGCATTGTCAGGTGTGAACATATGGGAAGGTGCAATGTACATTCTGTATTTAGTTTAATTAGTGTTTTTCACCTCCAGCCTGAGGGCACATAAACAGGCCAGATTTCATGATAGCTAAACTAGAGCACAGGTGAAGTAATCAGCTAATGGGTGAGAGCAGGTTAGTAACCATGGTAACTGATCAGTTGATTATTTCACCTGTGCTCTTGTTCAGATATCATGAAAATCGAGCCTGTTAGGGTATACTTTAGGACTGGAGTTGAGAAACACTGTCCTAGACAGTGGCACTTTAACATGTTTGAACATTTTCGGATAGAGACATCTCCGGTTATTCTATTGGTAGACAGAAACATGTCTTTACAAAAATAAACATTACGTAGATTCAAAAAAATATAAAACACATGAAAATAACTTCTATTATATTCATCAAAATGGTAAATGGGCATAACAAAAGGGTATCCATTGCTGCTTAAGCATATGTAAATATAATGCATCTTTTTCTTGTTTTAAAATACTCCTATTTATCATGAAATGGAACCCAGGGGAGTCATGAAATAAATAATGTAATAGTCACCACATGACAGAGCTGATAAACCTATGGTGTAATCACTACTCCCCATAATAAATATTATACAAAGATTATTGTCTGTTTTATTATCTGTACATTTTTCTTTTCCAGAAAATCAAATATTTCCTACAACAACTGTGATATTTGTGCTTGTGGGCATCTTCATTACTGCTCCTTTGGTGATTGGGGTTACTTATTTCATACTAAAATGCAAAAAAAAAGGTAAGCAGCTTTAATTAAATTTATATATACGTTTTTCCCATTTATTTTATTTCATCTTTTACTATAAATATATATCTGTATGTATAATTGTCTTACCTATTGCCAGTGTGCTGTTACATCATTATGTGCTCCGCTAAATAAATATTTTCTCTAACTGCGCTCAATTGAAATTTTTAGCATGGTTGGATTTGTGCGTGTATTAGTAAGTTGAAAGTAAAACGTTAGCACCAGAGAGAAAGACTGAGGAGCGCTAACTTCAAGGCTTCGGATATCGTGACCGAGCTAATTTCTTTTTCCCATAGACTTCTATGTGGTGCACTAAAATAAACTATTATTTATTGCTTGTTCACTAACCCGACATTGCACTTAGGCCAACTGTGCTGAAGCCAAAGGTGAGTTAGGAATACTTTATATTGTAATGTACTTTACACACAAGAAAATGTTATTTTTAAATATATATTTTATATATATATATATATATATATATCATTTATTTTTGTAAAATACATATCTATACCTATATAACTATATGAATATATATAGATATAGTATATAAATATATATAGTAAGATCAGCACTCACCAGCACCACCAACAGCAATGTGCACGGCTATGTAAAGATATCCACAGAAGCAGCAGCTAGTGAGAAGGATCCGGTGTAAATCCCAAAGTTTACTCAGCAGCATAAAAAGCCAGCACAAGAGCATAAATATATCACCATTTAATGAAAAAAGAACATAACGTTTCGGCCCCACCAGGGAGGCCTTGGTCACATGTAGTAAGATCACCCCCAAACGAACATAACATATAAACCCACAAGTGTTGCTTAAATACTATAACATAATGAAAGTAATGAGCATTAGCTGATACAATAATTAGAGAAAAACCGCCAAACTTACAAGTGATCATCACCAATGTGAATGTGGCACAGGTCGCGTAATGATAAACCTGGAAGTGGCAGGCTGAAGTGGCGTGCGCCGAGTGCGCAAGTGCAGTGAACGGCGTCGGGCATGTGACGTCATCACGTCACGCAGTACGCATAGTGCGCATGCGTGTGGGCCAAGTGAATGGGAACAGCCATTGCCATGGTAATGAGGGTAAACGAAACGGCTGATAACAACATGTTACTAGGGGGAAATTTACAAACCAATATATGCCATCACTTGTTTTGATAATTGCAAATACACAAAGGAGTGATTGATGCAAAAAACTAATAACATATGATTTCTCCAACATAGGTGTGTCCGGTCCACGGCGTCATCCTTACTTGTGGGATATTCTCTTCCCCAACAGGAAATGGCAAAGAGCCCAGCAAAGCTGGTCACATGATCCCTCCTAGGCTCCGCCTACCCCAGTCATTCTCTTTGCGTTGTACAGGCAACATCTCCACGGAGATGGCTTAGAGTTTTTTTAGTGTTTAACTGTAGTTTTTCATTATTCAATCAAGAGTTTGTTATTTTCAAATAGTGCTGGTACGTACTATTTACTCAGAAACAGAAAAGAGATGAAGAATTCTGTTTGTATGAGGAAAATGATTTTAGCAACCGTAACTAAAATCCATGGCTGTTCCACACAGGACTGTTGAGAGCAATTAACTTCAGTTGGGGGAATAGTTTGCAGTCTCTTGCTGCTTGAGGTATGACACATTCTAACAAGACGATGTAATGCTGGAAGCTGTCATTTTCCCTATGGGATCCGGTAAGCCATGTTTATTACGATTGTAAATAAGGGCTTCACAAGGGCTTATTTAAACTGTAGACTTTTTCTGGGCTAAATCGATTGATTATTAATACATATTTAGCCTTGAGGAATCATTTTATCTGGGTATTTTGATATAATAATATCGGCAGGCACTGTTTTAGACACCTTATTCTTTAGGGGCTTTCCCCAAGCATAGGCAGAGTCTCATTTTCGCGCCGGTGTTGCGCACTTGTTTTTGAGAGGCATGGCATGCAGTCGCATGTGAGAGGAGCTCTGATACTTATAAAAGACTTCTGAAGGCGTCATTTGGTATCGTATTCCCCTTTGGGTTTGGTTGGGTCTCAGCAAAGCAGATACCAGGGACTGTAAAGGGGTTTAAAGCTTAAAACGGCTCCGGTTCCGTTATTTTAAGGGTTAAAGCTTCCAAAATTGGTGTGCAATATTTTCAAGGCTTTAAGACGCTGTGGTGAAAATTTGGTGAATTTTGAACAATTCCTTCATGTTTTTGCGCAATTGCAGTAATAAAGTGTGTTCAGTTTAAAATTTAAAGTGACAGTAACGGTTTTATTTTAAAACGTTTTTTGTACTTTCTGATCAAGTTTATGCCTGTTTAACATGTCTGAACTACCAGATAGACTGTGTTCTGAATGTGGGGAAGCCAGAATTCCTATTCATTTAAATAAATGTGATTTATGTGATAATGACAATGATGCCCAAGATGATTCCTCAAGTGAGGGGAGTAAGCATGGTACTGCATCATTCCCTCCTTCGTCTACACGAGTCTTGCCCACTCAGGAGGCCCCTAGTACATCTAGCGCGCCAATACTCCTTACTATGCAACAATTAACGGCTGTAATGGATAATTCTGTCAAAAACATTTTAGCCAAAATGAACCCTTGTCAGCGTAAGCGTGGCTGCTCTGTTTTAGTTACTGAAGAGCATGACGACGCTGATATTAATATCTCTGAAGGGCCCCTAACCCAATCTGAGGGGGCCAGGGAGGTTTTGTCTGAGGGAGAAATTACTGATTTAGGGAACATTTCTCAGCAGGCTGAATCTGATGTGATTACATTTAAATTTAAATTGGAACATCTCCGCATTTTGCTTAAGGAGGTATTATCCACTCTGGATGATTGTGAAAATTTAGTCATCCCAGAGAAACTATGTAAAATGGACAAGTTCCTAGAGGTGCCGGGGCTCCCAGAAGCTTTTCCTATACCCAAGCGGGTGGCGGACATTGTTAATAAAGAATGGGAAAGGCCCGGTATTCCTTTCGTCCCTCCCCCCATATTTAAAAAATTGTTTCCTATGGTCGACCCCAGAAAGGACTTATGGCAGTCAGTCCCCAAGGTCGAGGGAGCGGTTTCTACTTTAAACAAACGCACCACTATTCCAATAGAGGATAGTTGTGCTTTCAAAGATCCTATGGATAAAAAATTAGAAGGTTTGCTTAAAAAGATGTTTGTTCAGCAGGGTTACCTTCTACAACCCATTTCATGCATTGTCCCTGTCACTACTGCCGCATATTTCTGGTTTGATGAACTGCTTAAGGTGCTCGATAGTGACTCTCCTCCTTATGAGGAGATTATGGACAGAATCAATGCTCTCAAATTGGCTAATTCTTTCACTCTAGACGCCTCTTTGCAATTGGCTAAGTTAGCGGCTAAGAACTCTGGGTTTGCTATTGTGGCGCGCAGAGCGCTTTGGTTGAAATCTTGGTCGGCTGATGCGTCTTCCAAGAACAAGCTACTAAACATTCCTTTCAAGGGGAAAACGTTGTTTGGTCCTGACTTGAAAGAGATTATCTCTGATATCACTGGGGGTAAGGGCCACGCCCTTCCTCAGGATCGGCCTTTCAAGGCAAAAAATAGACCTAATTTTCGTCCCTTTCGTAAAAACGGACCAGCCCAAGGTGCTACGTCCTCTAAGCAAGAGGGTAATACTTCTCAGGCCAAGCCAGCTTGGAGACCAATGCAAGGCTGGAACAAGGGAAAGCAGGCCAAGAAACCTGCCACTGCTACCAAGACAGCATGAAATATTGGCCCCCGATCCGGGACCGGATCTGGTGGGGGGCAGACTCTCTCTCTTCGCTCAGGCTTGGGCAAGAGATGTTCTGGATCCTTGGGCGCTAGAAATAGTCTCCCAGGGTTATCTTCTGGAATTCAAGGGACTTCCCCCAAGGGGGAGGTTCCACAGGTCGCAGTTGTCTTCAGACCACATAAAAAGACAGGCGTTCTTACATTGTGTAGAAGACCTGTTAAAAATGGGAGTGATTCATCCTGTTCCATTAAGAGAACAAGGGATGGGGTTCTACTCCAATCTGTTCATAGTTCCCAAAAAGAGGGAACGTTCAGACCAATCCTAGATCTCAAGATCTTAAACAAATTTCTCAAGGTCCCATCGTTCAAGATGGAAACCATTCGAACTATCCTTCCTTCCATCCAGGAAGGTCAATTCATGACCACGGTGGATTTAAAGGATGCGTATCTACATATTCCTATCCACAAGGAACATCATCGGTTCCTAAGGTTTGCATTCCTGGACAAACATTACCAGTTCGTGGCGCTTCCTTTCGGATTAGCCACTGCTCCAAGGATTTTCACAAAGGTACTAGGGTCCCTTCTAGCGGTGCTAAGACCAAGGGGCATTGCAGTAGTACCTTACCTGGACGACATTCTGATTCAAGCGTCGTCCCTTCCTCAAGCAAAGGCTCACACGGACATTGTCCTGGCCTTTCTCAGATCTCACGGCTGGAAAGTGAACGTGGAAAAGAGTTCTCTATCCCCGTCAACAAGGGTTCCCTTCTTGGGAACAATTATAGACTCCTTAGAAATGAGGATCTTTCTAACAGAGGCCAGAAAAAGAAAGCTTCTGGACTCTTGTCGGATACTTCATTCCGTTCCTCTTCCTTCCATAGCTCAGTGCATGGAAGTGATCGGTTTGATGGTGGCGGCGATGGACATAGTTCCTTTTGCGCGCATTCATCTAAGACCATTACAACTGTGCATGCTCAGTCAGTGGAATGGGGACTATACAGACTTGTCTCCGAAGATACAAGTAAATCAGAGGACCAGAGACTCACTCCGTTGGTGGCTGTCCCTGGACAATCTGTCTCAAGGGATGATGTTCCACAGACCAGTGTGGGGCATTGTCACGACCGACGCCAGTCTGATAGGCTGGGGCGCGGGTCTGGGGATCCCTGAAAGCTCAGGGTCTTTGGTCTCGGGAAGAATCTCTTTCTACCGATAAATATTCTGGAACTGAGAGCGATATTCAATGCTCTCCAGGCCTGGCCCCAGCTTGCGAGGACCAGGTTCATACGGTTTCAATCAGACAACATGACGACTGTTGCGTACATCAACCATCAGGGGGAACAAGAAGTTCCCTAGCGATGGAAGAAGTAACCAAAATTATTCTTTGGGCGGAGTCTCACTCCTGCCACCTGTCTGCTATCCACATCCCAGGAGTGGAAAATTGGGAAGCGGATTTTCTGAGTCGGCAGACATTGCATCCGGGGGAGTGGGAACTCCATCCGGAAATCTTTGCCCAAGTCACTCACCTGTGGGGCATTCCAGACATGGATCTGATGGCCTCTCGTCAGAACTTCAAAGTTTCCTTGCTACGGGGCCAGATCCAGGGATCCCAAGGCGGCTCTAGTGGATGCACTAGTAGCACCTTGGACCTTCAAACTAGCTTATGTGTTCCCGCCATTTCCTCTCATCCCCAGGCTGATAGCCAGGATCAAGCAGGAGAGGGCGTCGGTGATCTTGATAGCTCCTGCGTGGCCACGCAGGACTTGGTATGCAGATCTGGTGAATATGTCATCGGCTCCACCTTGGAAGCTACCTTTGAGACGAGACCTTCTTGTTCAGGGTCCGTTCGAACATCCGAATCTGGTTTCACTCCAGCTGACTGCTTGGAGATTGAACGCTTGATTTATCGAAGCGAGGATTCTCAGATTCTGTTATCGATACTCTTGTTCAGGCCAGAAAGCCTGTGACTAGAAAGATTTACCACAAAATTTGGAAAAAATATATCTGTTGGTGTGAATCTAAAGGATTCCCTTGGGACAAGGTTAAGATTCCTAGGATTCTATCCTTCCTTCAAGAAGGATTGGACAAAGGATTATCTGCTAGTTCCCTGAAGGGACAGATTTCTGCCTTGTCGGTATTACTTCACAAAAAGCTGGCAGCTGTGCCAGATGTTCAAGGCCTTTGTTCAGGCTCTGGTTAGAATCAAGCCTGTTTACAAACCTTTGACTCCTCCTTGGAGTCTCAATTTAGTTCTTTCAGTTCTTCAGGGGGTTCCGTTTGAACCCTTACATTCCGTTGATATTAAGTTATTATCTTGGAAAGTTTTGTTTTTAGTTGCGATTTCTTCTGCTAGAAGAGTCTCAGAATTATCTGCTCTGCAGTGTTCTCCTCCTTATCTGGTGTTCCATGCAGATAAGGTGGTTTTACGTACTAAACCTGGTTTTCTTCCAAAAGTTGTTTCTAACAAAAACATTAACCAGGAGATTATCGTACCTTCTCTGTGTCCAAAACCAAGTGTCAAAGAGGAACGTTTGTTGCACAATTTGGATGTTGTTCGCGCTCTAAATTCTATTTAGATGCTACAAAGGATTTTAGACAAACATCTTCCTTGTTTGTTGTTTATTCAGGTAAAAGGAGAGGTCAAAAAGCAACTTCTACCTCTCTCTCTTTTTGGATTAAAAGCATCATCAGATTGGCTTACGAGACTGCCGGACGGCAGCCTCCCGAAAGAATCACAGCTCATTCCACTAGGGCTGTGGCTTCCACATGGGCCTTCAAGAACGAGGCTTCTGTTGATCAGATATGTAGGGCAGCGACTTGGTCTTCACTGCACACTTTTACCAAATTTTACAAGTTTGATACTTTTGCTTCTTCTGAGGCTATTTTTGGGAGAAGGTTTTGCAAGCCGTGGTGCCCTTCCATTTAGGTGACCTGATTTGCTCCCTCCCTTCATCCGTGTCCTAAAGCTTTGGTATTGGTTCCCACAAGTAAGGATGACGCCGTGGACCGGACACACCTATGTTGGAGAAAACAGAATTTATGTTTACCTGATAAATTTCTTTCTCCAACGGTGTGTCCGGTCCACGGCCCGCCCTGGTTTTTTTTTTTTAATCAGGTCTGATATTTTATTTTCTTTAACTACAGTCACCACGGTACCATATGGTTTCTCCTATGCAAATATTCCTCCTTAACGTCGGTCGAATGACTGGGGTAGGCGGAGCCTAGGAGGGATCATGTGACCAGCTTTGCTGGGCTCTTTGCCATTTCCTGTTGGGGAAGAGAATATCCCACAAGTAAGGATGACGCCGTGGACCGGACACACCGTTGGAGAAAGAAATTTATCAGGTAAACATAAATTCTGTTTCTCTGTGATAGAACTCTGTAGCCACACTTTGAATGGCATATATGTTAGAGTGGTAATAGCCATAATTAGAAAACAGTATGTCTATATGGAAAAATACAGATCGTTTCTGTAAGATAAGCCCATCAGTCCACGCACAATAAAAATAAATGTATCAGTGTAAGTAATGCTCAAACTACTGGCTACACAGCTGGAAGATAGGATCCACAAATGCACAGACCGTATATGAAGTACCAACGGTATATAATAGTGCAAGCTGCAAATTAGATGTATCATCATTGAGCAGAAACGTGGATCTGCTCCTCCAGCTGTGTTGCCACAAGATTAAAACCAGATTAAGCGAAAAAAATGTATATACAAGACACTTTCCCTTCTACTTTACTTTTCCCAGACTTAACAGTATAACAACTCACTGTACAGTTGTTCTAGCAGGTCTTTAAGGGTGGCTCTTTTCAGCCTTTTCATACTGTATTCCCATTAGGTCCGGATGTGTAATTGCTCTTCTGGGCTATGAGGGACTAACCCGTCGCTTGCCACCAATTGTAGCGGAGAGGCAGTAGGATCCGCAAATATCTTTTAGTTAGGCAGAGACATTCTCATCTTAAAAATGTTGTCTAAATAATTCAGTCCAAGTTTAAGTCTAAATCAGCTATTTATTTTGCTTCTAGTCCAAACTGGTGCAACAACAACAACTGCTAAAAACAACTGTCTAAGACAATACAGTTACTCAAAACTAACAGTTACTCAAAATTGAAGTTAACCCCTCAGTACTGTTGGATTTGCACCCTGTACCTATAATGGGCACAGGGTGACCTTAACATAATGCCTGAATCCATAATCCGTAGAGAGGTTGACAGAGGGGTCTGTCACATGTAGTTTCCGACTGGTCATCCCCACGTAAATTTTGGAACATGTGTAATATAAAGCATATATAACACTTTGGTAGTACAATTAATGTAATTCTTCATTATGTGGGTGTGCCCAAAACGGTCTTGGATTCTGTTAGTTTTCCTGATATAGTTACAGCTAGAGCATGATCCACATGGGAAACTGCCTGGACAATGGAGGTGTTAGTTTTGCCAACTTGAAAGTGGCTGCTGGAGACCATGTTTTTTTATATTCAGGGTTCGTCTGAACCCCACTTTGACTGCTCTCCTATTATCGGTTTTAAATCCGGATCTAATAAAAGGATGTTCCAATGTTTTTTCATAATGTCCGTGATTAGATGTGTTTCAGGAGTATAGGTAAGTATCAGTCTAGTAGTTTCTTCTTTCTTTTTATTTTGCTTCTTTTTGAGCAAGTCGTTCTGATTGGTCTTTAGAGCTCTGGATTTGGCCTTTTTAATCCCTCTTCTACTATATCCTCAATCCAATAGTCTCTTTTCCAACTCTTTTGCTTGCTGATTGAAAAGAGTAAGGTCACTACAATTTCTTCTGACCCTGAGAAATTCTCCTACTGGTAATGATTTAGTGGTCCCCTGGTGCATGAGCACTGGATTTATGTAGGGGGACTATTGGTCCACTATTGGTTTTCTGTAGAGGTCTGTGTGTATATTGCCTTCTGCTTCTTTAAGATTATAAAGTCCAGGGAAATTCTATTTTAGATTGACTTGCAGTGTATGTTAATTTGATGTTCAGGGTATTATCATTTAATTTACCCACAAACATCTCCAAATCTTTCATTGTACCCTCCCATAAAAACATAACATCGTCTATGTACCGAATCTAAAACGGTTTTAAGTCAGTATCTTCCGTAAAGTTGTCGGAAAAAACACATTGTCTCTCACACCATCCAAGGAAGAGATTGGCGTACGTAGGTGCACATGCTGTCCCCATCGCCGCACCCTGTGTCTGTAGATAGAATTGGTTAGCAAATGTAAAAGAAATTATATTTTAGTACGAATTCTAACAGCTGGAGTATGAAATGATCATGTCCCCGGTTCTTCTTTGGAACCCTCTGCCAGGAAGAATTGTACTGCCTGTAATCCTTTATTATGCGCTATTGATGTATATATAGCCTCTACATCTGCGGTTACCAGCCATGTCTCTTTCCGGACTGTAATATTGTCCAATCTTTCCAGTACTTCCATGGTGTCTTTGATGTATGATGGGAGAGCTGTTACAAATTCCCTTAGTATAAAATTGACATACTGGCTAGCCTGTTCGGAAAAGCCCTCATTGCCGGATACAATGGGTCTCCCAGGTGCGATCTCAAGGTTCTTATGTACCTTCGGGGATAAGCTAGAAAGTTGTGACTTTGAGTTCTTTTACAGTAAGACATTTGTGTTCATCTGAATTAATTATTCACTTATCATATGCCTCTTTAATAATCTTGCTATAAATACCAAGCTATGTATAATTAGGGTTATTAAACAATTTTTGATAACACTGTTTGTTCTTCAATTGTTTTTCAACTTGTTTAGTATACATTACTGTGGGCCAGATGACAATGTTGCCCCATTTGTCGGCTTCTCTGATTATTACATCATCCCATTTTTGCATCTCATGGAGAGCTAGTTTTTCTTCAGGTGTTAAGTTACTGGATGGATGTCTGATTTTAATCTGCAAGATTTCTTGACAGACAACTTGATTGAATATTTCCATGTGTTTTTTTTCTGACAACTTTACGGAAGATACTGACTTAATACCATTTTAGATTCAGTACATAGACAATGTTATGTTTTTATGGGAGGGTACAATGGAAGATTTGGAGACGTTTTTGGGTAAATAAAATGATAATACCCTGAATATCAAATTAACATACACTGCAAGTCAATCCAAATAGAATTCCTGGACTTAATAATTTTTAAAGATGCAGAAGGCAAAATACACACAGACCTCTACAGAAAACCTACAGCCACCAATAGTCTCCTACATAAATCCAGTGCTCATGCAACAGGGACCACTAAATCATTACCAGTAGGAGAATTTCTCAGGCTCAGGAGAAATGTTTAGTGACCCTTACTCTTTTCAATCAGCAAGCAAAAGAGTTGGAAAAGAGACTATTGGATTGAGGATATAGTAGAAGAGGGATTAAAAAGGCCAAATCCAGAGCTCTAAACACTAATCAGAACAACTTGCTCAAAAAGAAGAAAAAGAAAAAGAAAGCAGAACTACTAGACTGATACTTACCTATACTCCTCAAACACATCTAATCACGGACATTATGAAAAAAACATTGGCACATCCTTTTATTAGATCCAGATTTAAAACTGATAATAGGAGATTCAGTCAAAGTGGGGTTCAGATGAACCCTGAAATCATAAACATGGTCTCCAGCAGCCACATTCAAGTTGGCAAAACTAACACCACCATTGTCCCAGGCAGTTTCCCATGTGGATCATGCTCTAGCTGTAACTATATCAGGAAAAACTAACAGCCTCCAAGACCGTTTTGGGCACACCCACATAATGAAGAATTACTTTAGTTGTACTACCAAAAAGTGTTATATATGCTTTATATTGCACATGTTCCAAAATTTACGTGGGAATGACCAGTCGGAAACTACATATTCGACTTCAAGAACATGTTAGAAGTATCAAAAATGCTAGCAAGGACCAAAAAGAGGGCAGAACTCTCACTTCTGTGGCATCCCATTTCCTTTTACATCATAATTCCAACCCTCAAGATTAAAATGTCAAGGATTTGAGAAAGTCTCATTAGGCATAAGAGGGGGAAAATTGGAACAAGCCCTACTCAGGGCAGAATGCAGGTGGATATATCTACTTAACTGTGTCCAACCCAAGGGACTCAATGAGCAGAATAATTTTTATTGTTTCTTATAACCCAGAAAGAATTTGAACGGTTAGATGATACATTTGAAATATTATCTCTGGAGATGCTACAATCCCCACCTTCTAACACCATTCACTTCCCTCACACAGTTGTGTCCCCTTTTCCCGGAGCACTCTCATGGACCATGGCTATTGATTTTGGCCAATATTGATGACATTTCAGTCTCCTTTTTCAGACGACACCCCAGTGTGTTTTTCACATGTTCACCCAGCCGGCCAATTAGGACCTGTACACAGACCCACACTTTGTTGTAGATATTAGTGTTCTCACTTATCAATTTTTTCTATACTCAGAGATTCATTCAGGCATTTATCCTGTTATTTTATCACTACCGGTCACATTTTTCTGTTCCCCTTTTTCCTTCTTTCTGGCATTACTGCCATCATCACTTTTCTCACTGTCATTAATCACACGATCCTTTATAACTCAAGATCAGATTCTTGGTAGAATCATGTCAGCTTGTTACAACACTATTTTTAACGAACCTCACTTCACTCATTCACGTAAGGATGTCTATTTGCAGCATCCCCTGCATGTAAGAACATATTGAGCAGCTCCCAGAATGCAGTCAGGTCATGAATGACAACAAATCTGGTTCAGATAACTTTATCTTGCTTAGTGATGGGAAGCGTAATAATAGAGTACTATAAGGTAGACCTCCAGTACAATATATACACAAATAGTTATATATATGGTCACCTAGTTACCCCTGTAAAATTTGATACACAGTCGTCTACACCCACCTAGTATTCCCCATTGTTGTCTAAGTTTGGGAATTGCTCCATGTATTACAATTTGGGAGATCGCTCGACTTTGCGAGTAAATAGATACTTTGTTGGTTACTTAGCAACCAATGCTATTCCCGACATATAACCATTCCTTCAATTTTGACACACCCCTTGCTTAGCCTATCAACTATCAAGGTCGCCCCTCAACCAATTGAGGAGCTCTCTCCCTATGACTCAGTGGTTCTGCTTAGCCTATATAATCTCAGAAACTAGGCGGGTGCCCCACCTTTGATAAGGCCAGTTTTTTGAGAAACATGTTAGGGGGAAGTTGAGACTTAGCCGTCTCTCTCCCATTAGTTTAAATTTTAACTTGCAGTGTCTGCAACTCATATACCAGTTACATAATGATCATCTAATGCGCATACTTAATATAACATAGTATTTTCATGGCTGACTATTAGTGGCACCATAGTGCTTAATCCATGAGGACAGGGGCACTGTGTCTATTGATTGCAATTATATTTATTATTAGTGATAGCAATAGCAGACGCCAGTGCCTTACAAATCTAAGTCTAGGTTTTGTAAAATACCAAGTCTGGTGGAAAGTTATTTTCATAACTTTAATATATTGGGGCCGCAGTTTACTAGCAAACTAGTCTCAGTGGTACTAGGGTCCATATTTATCAGCCAAGCAGATTCGGGCACAATTTATATTAGATATACAGATGCAGCTGATTTAATGTAACAATACGCTGTCACCTTTCTCCCGACCCGTTGGCTTGTTTGGTTACAGTAGTGCACCGGCCTACACTATAATATCCTGTCCAGACAGTTTACCATCTTCAGCCTATACTTCTACTTATTTAGTAGTATTTTTCCTATGGCATTTAATATAGACGGCTGTAGATTGTGTGGAGCATATTATCATAGATAGTGGAGGTGCAATTTTATAACTGGTTGACTGGTGCATATGCTTATATAGAATCCGCCAATATAGTTAAGTACATCGGTCCCCAACCATACTAGGTACCCTGTTGGATTTTACATACTGTTGTTATCAATTAAAGTGCCACAAAACCGTACTAATAATTAAAATACCCATCTCACTCCCGTGCTATTCATTCCCCTAAATACTTAAAAAAACAAAAAACCCTGGAATTTTAAAAAATAGTTATTAGACAAATACACGAACATTACAAAGGATTGTGAAACCAACAATGTATATATGAGGGGCTTCGATCACAAATATAACACAAGCATTGTAATCATTACCCATAAAATCTATTATGTACCACACTAATAAAGTGTTATATGATTTCCCCATGTGGAATCTAAACAATTTGTAAGGTTTATACAGTAACATTTCACTAATCTTACTATTATATCAATTTGTCAATGGGGCGTTATGGTGTACTTTAATATAATACTCAATATCTACTTATGATACTACAACTGTGGCAGGTACTAGTGGTACACTGTTTTCATCCAAAGTGCACTGTTTGCTACATTTCAGGAGCACTTCAGGTTTATAACTACCACAACTGCCTATAGTGTGGGATTCTACCTGTTTACCTGAATACCTGTAGTAGTAAATCTCTTAATTTAGAAGTCTATACTCAATCAGCCTTTCTGACACAAATGAAGTTTACTTGTTACTGAACCTTATTTAATCCTTGTCAATTCCATCTAACACCTCTGTGTTACAAGTGTTCTTTTGTACCTATTCATTAGGGGGGATTTAATGGGGTAGTGTTTCTCCAAGTGTACGATTACCTCTATAGCCACATTTATAGAACCTCTGTCCCAACTTAGGTGCGTATCACTATACTCCCTATCCCGCATTATTCATTGCAGCAGCCTACCATATATTCTCAGGGACTTAGCACACATTATGCTGACTACAGCCATTTTGACATACATTTTTGAGGTATACTCGGGTATCAAGAGTGATACGACTCTGTGTTTTTATTGTTCCATTACATATTTTATTTTTAGCACCAATAAAAGTTAAGTTTTAATCCTGTCTTTTTATTTCTCCTTTTCTGAACATATATGTTAAGACAAGCCATTTCGGTTTAGATTACCTGTTAATGTTGTTGAGTGCTTTTTAGTACACAGTTTCCAGTTTATCCACTGTTTTTTTGTGTTAGTTGTCTCTCCCCGTGTACAGCACCAGCCTGCGTACAATATCATATGATCTAGTCCACAACACTACAGTATTATTATTTATTATTATCAAGATTTGTAGAGCGCCAACAGATTCCGCAGCGCTGTAAACATAGTCGGTGTACAGGATAGCTTTTGTAGGGGTCAAGTGGGTAGAGGGCCCTGCGAGAGTTTCACTGTTGTAGTCGGCTCTTATGAAGCGATCTGTAAACCAGCTGGGCCCATAGGCTTACAATCTAAGGGGTTCAAGGGGAAAGCAATGGCGTTAGGAAAGGTTAGTGTTGGTTGTATGCATCCCTGAATAGTAAAGTTTTTAGGGAGTGCTTGAAGCTGTTAAAAATAGACGAGAGTCTTATGGAGCGAGGCAGGGAATTCCACAAGATGAGGGCCAGTCTGGAGAAGTCCTGTAAACGGGAATGTGAGGAAGTAACAAGAGAGGAAGGAGATCCTGAGCTGATTGAAGGGGACGGGAGGGAGAGTATCTAGAGACATCTAGAGATGTAGGGGGGAGCAGTGCAGTCGAGAGCTTTATATGTCAGGGTGAGGATTTATGTTTAATCCTAGAGGCAAGAGGAAGCCAGTGAAGGGATTGGCAGAGAGGTGCAGCAGAGGAAGAGCGACGAGTAAGGAAGATGAGCCTGGCAGAGGCATGCATAATGGATTGTAAAGGAGCTATGCGGCAGCTAAGTAGACAAGAGAGGACGGAATTGCCGTAGTCAAGGCGGGAAAGGATGAGAGAGTGGATTAAAATCTTGGTTGTATCTTGTGTAAGGAAATGTCTCATTTTAGCAATGTTTTTAAGGTGGAAGCGGCAGGCTTTAGCCAAGGACTGAATGTGAGGAGTGAAAGAAAGATCTGAGTCAGTGTGACCCCAAGACATCGGGCGTGCGGAGGGGTAGGGGTAATGATGGGAATTATCAACAGTTATAGAAATTTTGGGGGTGGAGACATTGGAAGAAGGGGGAAAAATAAGGAATTCAGTTTTGGAGAGATTTAGCTTAAGGTAGTGAGAGGACATCCAAGATGAGATGTGAGAAAGACAGTTAGTGTCACGGGTTAGTAAGGAAGGAGGTAGGTCTGGTGCAGAGAGGTAGATTTGGGTGTCATTGGCATACAAATGGTATTGAAACCCATGGGATTTTATTAAGGAACCTAGTGACGACGTGTAGATTGAAAAGAGAAGGGGACCAAGGACAGAGCCTTGAGGTACCCCAACAGAAAGTGGTAACGGGGCAGAGGATGCTCCGGAGAAGGCTACACTAAATGTACGGTTAGTCAGATAGGAAGAGAACCCCGAGAGAGCTGTGGTCACAGATGCGAAGGATTGGAGGGTTTGGAAGCAGAGAGGGTGGTCAACAGTACTGGACTTACCCAGAATCGTAGATATAGGCAACAAACATATGTATTGCCATCGTTTTTTTCTCCTTTTTGTCTACAGACTTTCAAGTATGTATATTCAAAAGACATTAAAACATTAAAATGACTAAAAATGATAGGGCATGTTTCAAGGTATTTGACTGGTAGGGAATAAACATATATATATATGTGTTTGTATGTTGAATATTAATATGTATGTACAAACATACATATTTTCATTTATGAACACATAAAATACACACCACACACACACACCACCACACACATATATATATTATAATATATATATATATATATATATTTATATATATTAATATATGAAAAAGGAAGGTTTATAAGTAGTGCCTCTGTCTAAAAGAGAGAAGCTACCTGGGACGAGCTAACAGTGGCCTAGATTTGGAGTTTGGCGGTAAAGGGCTGTTAACGCTCCGCGGGGTTTTTTTCTGGCCGCACCATAAAATTAACTCTGGTATCGAGAGTTCAAAAAAATGCTGCGTTTAGGCTCCAAAAAAGGAGCGTAGAGCATTTTTACCGCAAATGCAACTCTCGATACCAGAGTTGCTTACGGACGCGGCCAGCCTCAAAAACGTGCTCGTGCACGATTCTCCCATAGGAAACAATGGGGCTGTTTGAGCTGAGAAAAAAACCTACCACCTGCAAAAAGCCGCGTTCAGCTCCTAACGCAGCCCCCATTGTTCCCTATGGGGAAACACTTCTACGTCTGCACCTAACACTCAAACATGTACCCGAGTCTAAACACCCCTAACCTTACACTTATTAACCCCTAATCTGCCGCCCCCGCTATCGCTGACCCCTGCATATTATTATTAACCCCTAATCTTCCGCTCCGTAAACCGCCGCAACTTACATTATCCCTATGTACCCCCTAATCTGCTGCCCCTAACACCGCCGACCCCTATATTTACATTTATTAACCCCTAACCTACCCCCAACAACGTCGCCGCCCAGCTACTTACAATAATTAACCCCCTAATCTGCCGACCCGCAAAGCGCGCCACCTACGTTATCCTTATGTACCCCCTAATCCTGCTGCCCCTAACACCGCCGACCCCCTATATTATATTTATTAACCCTAATCTGCCCCCCTCAACGTCGCCCGACACCTGCCCTACACTTATTAACCCCTAATCTGCCGAGCGGACCGCACGCTACTTATAATAAGGTATTAACCCCTAATCCGCCTCCCTAACCCTATCATAAATAGTATTAACCCCTAATCTGCCCTCCCTAACATCGCCGACACCTAACTTCAATTATTAACCCCTAAATCTGACGACCGGAGTCACCGCTATTCTAATAAATGTATTAACCCCCTAAAGCTATGTCTAACCCCTAACTAACACCCCCCTAAGTTAAATATAATTTAAATCTAACGAAATTATTTAACTCTATATTATTAATAAATTATTCCTATTTAAAGCTAAATACTTACCTGTAAAATAAATCCTAATATAGCTACAATATAAATTATAATTACATTGTAGCTATTTTAGGATTAATATTTATTTTACAGGTAACTTTGTAATTATTTTAACCAGGTACAATAGCTATTAAATAGTTAAGAACTATTTAATAGTTACCTAGTTAAAATAATTACAAAATTACCTGTAAAATAAGTCCTAACCTAAGTTATAATTAAACCTAACACTACCCTATCAATAAATTAATTAAATAAAATACCTACAATTACCTACAATAAAACCTAACACTACACTATCAATAAATAAATTAAATACAATAGCTACAAATAACTACAATTACATAAACTAACTAAAGTACAAAAAATAAAAAAGAACTAAGTTACAAAAAATAAAAAAATATTTACAAACATAAGAAAAATATTACAACAATTTTAAACTAATTACACCTACTCTAAGCCCCCTAATAAAATAACAAACACCCCCAAAATAAAAAAATGCCCTACCCTATTCTAAATTAATAGAGTTAAAAGCTCTTTTACCTTACCAGCCCTGAACAGGGCCCTTTGCGGGGCATGCCCCAATAAAATCAGCTCTTTTGCCTGTAAAAAAAAACATACAATACCCCCCCCCCCCAACATTACAACCCACCACCCACATACCCCTAATCTAACCCAAACCCCCCTTAAATAAACCTAACACTAGCCCCTGAAGATCTTCCTACCTTGTCTTCACCATCCAGGTTCACCGATCCGTCCTGGCATCCGGTGCTGAAGAGGTCCAGAAGAGGCTCCAAAGTCTTCCTCCTATCCGGCAAGAAGAGGACATCCGGACCGGCAAACATCTTCTTCCAAGCGGCATCTTCAATCTTCTTCCATCCGGTGCGGAGCGGGTCCATCTTGAAGCAGCCGACGCGGATCCATCCTCTTCTTCCGGTGTCTCCCGACGAATGACGGTTCCTTTAAGGGACGTCATCCAAGATGGCGTCCCTCGAATTCCGATTGGCTGATAGGATTCTATCAGCCAATCGGAATTAAGGTAGGAATATTCTGATTGGCTGATGGAATCAGCCAATCAGAATCAAGTTCAATCCGATTGGCCGATCCAATCAGCCAATCAGATTGAGCTCGCATTCTATTGGCTGATCGGAACAGCCAATAGAATGCGAGCTCAATCTGATTGGCTGATTGGATCAGCCAATCGGATTGAACTTGATTCTGATTGGCTGATCCCATCAGCCAATCAGAATATTCCTACCTTAATTCCGATTGGCTGATAGAATCCTATCAGCCAATCGGAATTCGAGGGACGCCATCTTGGATGACGTCCCTTAAAGGAACCTTCATTCGTCGGGAGACACCGGAAGAAGAGGATGGATCCGCGTCGGCTGCTTCAAGATGGACCCGCTCCGCACCGGATGGAAGAAGATTGAAGATGCCGCTTGGAAGAAGATGTTTGCCGGTCCGGATGTCCTCTTCTTGCCGGATAGGAGGAAGACTTTGGAGCCTCTTCTGGACCTCTTCAGCACCGGATGCCAGGACGGATCGGTGAACCTGGATGGTGAAGACAAGGTAGGAAGATCTTCAGGGGCTAGTGTTAGGTTTATTTAAGGGGGTTTTGGGTTAGATTAGGGGTATGTGGGTGGTGGGTTGTAATGTTGGGGGGGGGGTATTGTATGTTTTTTTTTACAGGCAAAAGAGCTGATTTTATTGGGGCATGCCCCGCAAAGGGCCCTGTTCAGGGCTGGTAAGGTAAAAGAGCTTTTAACTCTATTAATTTAGAATAGGGTAGGGCATTTTTTTATTTTGGGGGTGTTTGTTATTTTATTAGGGGGCTTATAGTAGGTGTAATTAGTTTAAAATTGTTGTAATATTTTTCTTATGTTTGTAAATATTTTTTTATTTTTTGTAACTTAGTTCTTTTTTATTTTTTGTACTTTAGTTAGTTTATGTAATTGTAGTTATTTGTAGCTATTGTATTTAATTTATTTATTGATAGTGTAGTGTTAGGTTTTATTGTAGGTAATTGTAGGTATTTTATTTAATTAATTTATTGATAGGGTAGTGTTAGGTTTAATTATAACTTAGGTTAGGACTTATTTTACAGGTAATTTTGTAATTATTTTAACTAGGTAACTATTAAATAGTTCTTAACTATTTAATAGCTATTGTACCTGGTTAAAATAATTACAAAGTTACCTGTAAAATAAATATTAATCCTAAAATAGCTACAATGTAATTATAATTTATATTGTAGCTATATTAGGGTTTATTTTACAGGTAAGTATTTAGCTTTAAATAGGAATAATGTATTTAATAAGAGTTAATTTATTTCGTTAGATTTAAATTATATTTAAGTTAGGGGGGTGTTAGTGTTAGGGTTAGACTTAGCTTTAGGGGTTAATCCATTTATTAGAATAGCGGTGAGCTCCGGTCGTCAGATTAGGGGTTAATAATTGAAGTTAGGTGTCGGCGATGTTAGGGAGGGCAGATTAGGGGTTAATACTATTTATGATAGGGTTAGTGAGGCGGATTAGGGGTTAATAACTTTATTATAGTAGCGCTCAGGTCCGCTCGGCAGATTAGGGGTTAATAAGTGTAGGCAGGTGTCGGCGACGTTGTGGGGGGCAGATTAGGGGTTAATAAATATAATACAGGGGTCGGCGGTGTTAGGGGCAGCAGATTAGGGGTACATAAGGATAACGTAGGTGGCGGCGCTTTGCGGTCGGCAGATTAGGGGTTAATTATTGTAAGTAGCTGGCGGCGACGTTGTGGGGGGCAGGTTAGGGGTTAATAAATATAATATAGGGGTCGGCGGTGTTAGGGGCAGCAGATTAGGGGTACATAAGTATAACGTAGGTGGCGGTCGGCAGATTAGGGGTTAAAAAAATTGAATCGAGTTGCGGCGATGTGGGGGGACCTCAGTTTAGGGGTACATAGGTAGTTTATGGGTGTTAGTGTACTTTAGAGTACAGTAGTTAAGAGCTTTATGAACCGGCGTTAGCCCAGAAAGCTCTTAACTACTGACTTTTTTCTGCGGCTGGAGTTTTGTCGTTAGAGCTCTAACGCTCACTTCAGAAACGACTCTAAATACCGGAGTTAGGAAGATCCCATTGAAAAGATAGGATACGCAAATGGCGTAGGGGGATCTGCGGTATGGAAAAGTCGCGGCTGAAAAGTGAGCGTTAGACCCTTACCTACACGACTCTAAATACCGGCGGTAGCCTAAAACCAGCGTTAGGAGCCTCTAACGCTGGTTTTCACGGCTACCGCCGAACTCCAAATCTAGGCCAGTGTTAGTGTGTAGAAAGTAGTAAAGCTGCTGGTGTACACAAAAAAGAGAAGTTTGTGAGCCCTCGCTACTAGCTACTCTTGATTAGTATCGTTAAAAAAGGGAGCTAGATTCCTGGATAGATTGTGTAAATTTTGGTTTTCTAGTATCCCTACGATAGATGTTTAGAGAATTCAAGAAAGCTTCCATAGTTTAGCTGAATGTCAGATTGCTGTAAACTGGAAGGAGTCACATATGAAAATAATTAATAATTTTTATTTATCGCCGCTCAAAATGCGCAATGTCTATCTACCTGTCAACCGCGAACTGCTAAATAAAACCTAACACCTAACGCATGCGCAATGTCTATCTACCTGTCAATCGCGATCCCCCGCCGCAATCCCTAATAAAGTATTTAACCCCTAAACCACCGCTCCCGGACCCTGCCGCCACCTACATTAAATGTATAACCCGCTAATGCGAGCCCCTACACCGCCGCCATCTACATTATCTACCCCCTAATGTGAGCCCCTACACCGCCGCCATCTACATTACCTACCCCCTAATGTGAGCCCCTTACACCGCCGCCACCTACATTAACTAGCCCCTAATGTGAGCCCCTTACACCGCCGCCACCTACATTAACTACCGCTTGGATGAAGACATCGCCGGATGAAAGACTTCTTCTTTGCCGCTTGGATGAAGACATCACCGGATGGAAGACTTCTTCTTTGCTGCTTGGATGAAGACATCGCCTGGATTGGATGAAGAGTTCGGCCCGGCTGGGTGAAGACGACTCAAGGTAGGGAGATCTTCTGGGCTTAGTGTTATGTTTTTTTAAGGGGGCTTTGGGTGGGTTTAGAGTAGGGGTATGTGGGTTGTAATGTTGGGGGGTGGTATTGTGTGTTTTTTTACAGGCAAAAGAGCTGATTACTTTGAGGCATGCCCCGCAAATAGCCCTTTTAATAGGGTAGGGCATTTTTTTTGTTTTGGGGGGCTTTATTATTTTATTAGGGGGCTTAGAATAGGTGTAATTAGCTTAACATTCTTGTAATCTTTTTTTATTTTTTGTAATTTAGTGTTTGTTTTATTTGTAATTTAGTTTAGTGTATTTAATTGTATTTTAGTTTAGATATTTGTAGTTTATTTAATTTATTGATAGTGTAGGTGTATTTGTAACTTAGGTTAGGATTTATTTTACAGGTAAATTGGTAATTAGTTTAACTTTTATTTTATAGGTAAGTATTTAGATTTAAATAGGAATATTTAAATTAATAATATTAATATTAATTAGATTTATTTTATGGTGAGGGATGGTAGGTGTAGTTGGGATAAATAGGTAGATATTTCCTGTTCGGTAGGATTGGACCCTACGTCCTCTAGATTATATAACCCTTTATAGTATCGTCTAAATTGGTCAGCTATGTCTCTTGAGGTCGACCAGGTCTTCCCTTTGGGGTCTTTTATTGTCATTATGTGGCGTTTGTTATTACGCTGACGTAATAGTCTAGCTAGCAATTTACCCTGTTTATTGTACCCTTCATAAAATGTTTTTTTAAGAAATAGAGCTGCACGTTTGGTTTCTTGGCCAAGGAGCAGGTTGAGCTGGTCTCTTTTGTGTTGTAGACTGGTAAGGAGAGAAGAGTTACCTGGAAATTTTTTGTGGATATCTTGTAATTTGCCCAGTTCGTCTAGTAAGGCTGTCAGGAGTTGGGTTTTTTGTTTATTTTTTGCTGCTTTTAATGCAATAATCTCCCCTCTAATCACGCACTTATGCACCTCCCAAATAATATGCTTGTTGACATCGTGTGTGTTGTTTGTGGTGAAATAGTCGGTAAGAGCTTTATTGATCTGTATATTTATGATCGGGTCATTAAGTAATGTTTCGTCAAGTTTCCAGGTCCTATCGTGTCTCTGTGAGGTGGGCCACTTAAGGGAGCAACTGACCATGGCGTGGTCCGACCAAGTTATAGGGGAGATATCTGTGTGACTGACAAGTTCTAGGCTAGATATATCTATGAATATGTAGTCTATTCTCGTGTAGACTCGGTGGGGGTGAGTAGAATGTATAATCTTTTGTGTTGGGGTGGGACAGTCTCCATGCGTCGTGTACAGCTAAGTCAGTCAGTCTGGGGGGACCGAGGAAAATGCCTCTAGAGTAGTCAAGATCTGGGTCTATTGCTAGATTAAAATCCCCTCCCATAATCAAACTGCCCTTGGCGCAAGTCAAGGATGGCTTTTTTGACGGTGTGATAAAATTGCTGTGTAGCGATATTAGGGGCGTATATACTAGTAAGTGTCACTATTTTATTATAAAGCCTGCCCGTCAATACAATAAACCTCCCTCCCTTATCTTTATGAACTGATATTGGGGAGAATGGAATATTCTTTTTAATGACAATGCCTACCCCCGTTGTGTTTAGTGGAATTTGAAGCCAAAAACACCTGTCCCCAAATTTATTGAATGACGCTGTTGGCTCTCTTCCTCTTCTAAAGTGGGTTTCCTGTAAAAGGATTATATCACATTGGAGTCTCTTATAATCTCTAAACGCCATAGACCTTTTGTGAGGGGAGTTCAGACCCTTAACATTGTGAGATATTATTTTGATTTGTAATGGTTTGTCAGTCATGGTGAGTGAGTGGGGTAGGATTGAATATAATGTGTGATGTGAGAGACCCAGAGCGTGACATACCTTGCAACAAGATAAACCGGAGCGAACAGCACAGAAGAGCGAGCATTATACCTTTGAGAAACAATACCTGGAGAGAAAAAAACAACAATATTTCAAAAGCAAGAATCTAGTTTGTAAACTACTTTTAACTAATCCTGTAAGCGTTATATCTGTAGAGTTGTAAACACTTAATTTAACACTCAAAAAAGAACATTTTCTTGGACATATTCCTGAGTTATTATTGTACATTATCTGATACAACATTAACTATTTGCTAGGGGGACGAATGGTGTCAGTTAGTCATCAGAGGTTATATATAGTAATCTCTATTTGTGTGTGAAAACTGGGGGGTTATAATGTGGAACATAAGAAACATACAGACAGGAATCTGAGGGGGAACTGTGGCAAACAATAACGAACACTGAAAACATCATAGAACAACCTTACTGTACACTAGTGTGTTTCAAAGGATAACTTCAAAAGAGAATCCGTCCTAATGATAGGACCTGTAATGAAAAAGTAATGAAAGATGTTAGGGAAAATAACTAACAATACTAGCATCAATGGACTTGTCATTTTTAGTAGATATATCGCAGTCCAAAAGATAAAGTCCCTTCCTATGGTAAGTTTTCAGGGCCCCTGAGAGGGAATAGGGCCAGTTTTCATTCTGTTTGCTGGGACTTTGGACCAGGTAGGTCGCTGCTCCTTAGGTCTTTCTCCGCGTCGGTCCTCATGAGGTGTCTGGGTGTCCAGAACTTTTTCTGCAGGAGCCTCAAAAGTGATATTAAGCTTTTTGGAAAGAGTGTCTAGGTCGTTGAAACTTTTATAAACTATTTGGGACCCGTTATGGTGAATGATGAGGCTAAAGGGGTAGCCCCACCTGTATCTAATATTATTGTCCTGAAGTTTTGAGGTGATGAATCTAATTTCCCTCCTTCTTTGGATGGTTTGAGGGCATAGATCCTGGAAAATTTGTAAAGAATGGTTATGAAAGGAGATAGACTGCCTAGTTCTGGCAGCCTGCCCATAATTCTTCTCTTGTGGTGAATTTCAGCAGTCTAAGAATAACATATCTCGGAGGGGCTGGAGGTTTCTGAGGGGGTCTCAATGCCCTGTGTATCCTTTCGATGTCTTCAGAGGCCAATGGAGTAGATCTGGGGAGCAGAAACTGGAACAAATCTTTGACGTAGGATTTGAGATGTTCTTGGGGAATCTCCTCAGGGATGCCTCTTATTCTTAAGTTATTCCTCCTCCCTCTGTTATCTAAGTCCTCTAGTTTATCCTGTAAGGTTTGTATAATGGAATCTTGTATAGAAAGCTGTTGGATGTTTGAGCTGACAAGGTTGTTTAGATTATCTTGGCCATCTTCTAGGTAATCAATCCTAGATCCCATTTCGTTTAAATCTTTCTTGAGATCTCTGATTTCACCTTTGATGAAGGATTTTGAGTGACTCTATATCCGACTTGGAGGGTAAACTCGCTATCTGAGACTGGATGGAAAGCAGGGAGTCCCTCTGATTGACTATATTGTCTATGGGAGTATCTGCGGCATTGACCTCAGGGTTCTGCTGTGGTTTCTGATCCGTGGTCTTCTTGTGTCAGAAAAAATGTGGAGACCGAGCGGGGTCAGGGTAGTGTTTTTATTTGACTTGTCTGGTTTGTTGCCTTTCTTGGAAGTCATTTTCTTTGTTATGGAGGGCTGTGTTGTGAGGGGGGGTCAAAATGGTAGGTTATTAATTAGAATAGCCTCTTTTCTGAATTTTAATGGGAATTGCTGTGCTTGTAATTGGTGCAGGCTGGGTCAGATCGTGTATCTGCAGATCTCAAAAAGTCAATATGCCCGGGGGGCAGGGAAAATAAATATGCTTGTCCTGAACTGGTTTACACCCTGGCCCTCCAACCACCAGCCCAACTGCTGTTTGAATTGCGTGTTGAATAAAGTCAAGATGTTAATGTGTGCGGCTTCCAGACGACAAGTTTAGTCGATTGCAATATCACTTTTGCTTTAATCTGTTCCCAGTAAGGTGCAGCTAATGAGCCGTGAATAGTAAATGTCTATATGGGCTAATTGTAACTGCAGATCAGTCTTAGAAAGTAAGGCCACGTGGGCGATATATATGAGAAGCACGGGAGCAAAATTGGGCTTTTAAGTTGAGAAATTAATGACCTCAGGGTGCTCTCTAAGTTCTCTATTGAGGCCTAGCATAAAGACATCACTGTGTTGTGGCGGTAGCACCCATGTGGGAGATTGTTATAGAATAGAAACAGTGGGCAGTGTAAAACAGCGTAATGTTTGTTGATGTTAGCGTGACTTCCCTCAGGACACCTCAGTAAAGGCTGTAATACTTGACCCGCCTGACCCCAAACAAATCCCTTGTTACCTTTGTTGCCGGGCGGTATCTGTATCTTTCAGCTGCGGTTATTCCTCCGTTCTGGTTGTTTGCTTATTATCTTCCCGGCGTGCGGAATTCACTGCGGGGTATGCACAGAGATAAATAGCGGGTATTCGTGCATCTGAGAGACAGCCGTGATGCTTAGTCGAGGTCAGCCTGTTGCGCGGGTTTTCAAGATGGCGCCCGCTTCAAAACTGTCTCACCATTTATCGTTAATTAGGGACTTGTAGATTAGCCTCCATGCCCAGTAAAATGATCAGCGGTGTTCCCGGTGTGCTCAACACTCGATATAATGTAATTTGCCCCCAGAATTCTTTTGTCCTTGGGCTCTGATGGACTGACAGCAACGGAGCTCTCTCACCCGTCTAATTAGATTTATTTTAATAAGATTTTAGTTAGGGCTGTTAGGGTTAGATAGGGTTATTATACTTAATATATATATATATATAATATAATAACTATATTAACTATATTAACCCTAATATAATTAGGTTTAATATAGTTAATATATATAATATAATAACTATATTAACTATATTAACCCTAATATAATTAGGGTTAATATAGTTAATATAGGTGGCGGCGGTGTAGGGGGATTAGATCAGGGGTTAATACATTTATTATAGGTGGCGGCGGTATAGGGGGATTTAGATTATAGGCAAAAGAGCTGATTACTTTGTGACAATGCCCCGCCAAAAGCCCTTTTAAGGGCTAGTAAAAGAGCTGATTACTTTGGGGCAAAGCCCCGCAAAAAGCCCTTTTAAGGGCTGGCAATAGAGCTCTTTACTTTGGGGTAATGCCACGCAAAAAGCCCTTTTCAGGGCTATTTGTAGGGTTAGACTTAGGTTTAGTGGTAGGGATAGTTTAGTATTTTAGGGGTTAATTAATTTAATATAGGTGGCGGCGGTATAGGGGGATTAGATTAGGGGTTAATAATTTAATATAGGTGGCGGCGGTATAGGGGGATTAGATTAGGGGTTAATTAATTTAATATAGGTGGCGGCGGTGTAGGGGGATTAAATTAGGGGTTAATAATTTTAAAATAGCTGGCGGCGGGGTAGGAGCTCACATTAGGGGGAAGTTAATGTAGCTGGCGGCGGGGTAGGAGCTCACATTAGGGGGTAGTTAATGTAGCTGGCGGCGGGGTAGGAGCTCACATTAGGGGGAAGTTAATGTAGCTGGCGGCGGGGTAGGAGCTCACATTAGGGGGTAGTTAATGTAGCTGGTGGCAGGGTAGTAGCTCACATTAGGGGGTAGTTAATGTAGCTGGTGGCGGGGTAGGAGCTCACATTAGGGGGTAGTTAATGTAGGTGGCGGCGGGGTCCGGGAGCGGCGGTTTAGGGGTTAATACATTTTTTATTATTAGGAGAATGAGGGGGATTGAAGATAGAGGGGTATACGTGTCGGGCTATGTTTGGGAGGCGTGTTAGACAGTACGGGAGATTTAATACCTTAGTCAGGTTTTGTAGGCGCCGGCAGTTTCTAAAGTGCCGTTAGTCACTGGCGACTCCAGAAATTTGTACTTACGCAGATTTCTGGACATCGCTGATTTATCCGACTTACAGCACTTTAGCAATTGCCGGCGGGGTATATTGGATAGCTCGAGTTGCTGGCTGAAACTACGGGCGGCAGGGGTTCCCTCGCTTGCGCCGCAAACTACGATCTATATCGGATCGCGCCCAAGATAGTTACTTTTTCTGCAAAGTTGTATGCAGTGAACATATGGTGATAGGAACAGGCTATTCACATGTCAATGTGATGTAAACAGGAAGGAGATTCTTTTGTCTACATTCAAAGTGAACAAGAGACTTATTAAACTGTATAATTTAATATAGAAATCTGGAAACATAAAACATTGCATGAAATAACAAGTATGTATAATAATGACATAATCACTATGATTTATTTTGTGTACAAATATATAAGTATGATAATACATAGGGGATAGAGGTTCTGCAATGACTAATATATACCCATGGGAAATGAATTATAGCCACTCTCTGAAATCAAGAAGTAAATTTTATACACATTCTGAATAAGACATACATTATACATTCAGATAAATAAGGAATATGCTATCCTCAAACCAAGGATTAAAGTCACTCAACCACCAGGGTGCCAACAGGAACAATACAGATTGATGTAGTGCAGTCACTCACTGGATTTTTCTATACTTCACACTTTATTGTGCGTGTAGACCCGATTGCATATTCTCAAGTTCACTAACCCGACATGAAAATATGAATATTTCACATTCCAATGTTCTTCACGTAGCAGAATATGTTCTATCTATTTATAAATATATATATATAGTATGGTATTTTGGTACTATATATATATATATATATATATATATATATATATATACTGTATATATAGTATATAGTGATCCAATGCACTTGTATATACCTGTATGTCTATATATGTGTACATATGTATTTATGTGTTTATATGACTGTAAATACATATATACACATATAAATACATATGTACATATATATAAACATTAGGGCTGCAACTAACGATTATTTTCATAATCGATTAATTGGACGATTATATTTTTTGATTAATCGACTAATCGGATAAAAAAACAAATTATTTTTCCTATATTTAAGATAAAATCCACATACTGAGTGTTACAAATATAAACTTCAGACTAAAACTTTACAACTTTACATTAACACAACTGTTTGTCCAATATTTAAGCAGAACAAATTTTTATAATTAATCAAAACAAACCATGAACTGTATCAAAAGAGGTAGAACTAGGAAGAGGTAGACTAATACTGTTTATAACAATCTGCTATTCACTCTTTCAGAAACTTTGCATTGAACTGCAAAAATATCAATAAGTTCACATGCTCCTGGCTGAGGCTGGCTGTCTTTTTGTAAGCTATTTAGCCTGCAGCAGAGGCGCTCAGATGGTGTTGAGGTACCTGAGATGCATAAGTAGGGTTTTGCCAATTTTACCAAGGTGGAATATTTATCTTTGTCAACTCTCCACCAATGCAAGGGGCCTCTTACCAAAGTAAGCATGGACTTCATTCTAACATAAAAATATCTTGAATATCTATATGCAATGGTAAATAACAAGCTATATAAGGTTAGGGAAAAATATCAAGTCTGCTTTTAAAATAACAGATATATACTCATAGTGGTTGCATTTAGTACATATTAGAATTAATAAAATAAAGAAAATCACTAAGGACAATGGGTCCAAATTATCAAGCTCTGAATGGAGCTTGATGTCACTGTTTCCGCGTGAGCCTTCAGGCTTGCCGGAAACAGCAGTTATGAAGCAGCGGTCTAAACCGCTGCTCCATAACTTGTCCCCCTGCTCTGAGGCTGCGGACATCAATCCACCTGATCCTATACGATTAGGCTGATTGACACCCCCTGCTAGCGGCCAATTGACCGTGAATCTGCAGGGGGCAGCATTGCACAAGCCGTTCACAAGAACGGCTTGTGCAATGATAAATGCAGAAAGCGTATGCTGTCGGCATTTATCGATGTGCAGTGGACATGATACGCTACATTGTATCATGTCCAGGGATAGGCAAGGTGTCCGTACATGGACACTGGTGTCCGTGACTGGCACTTGTAGTGTCCGCCACCCATTTTTCAGCAGGGAAGGAGGAGTAGGACAGATGAATGCTGATCCTGACTCCTCCTTGATGCACGTGGCATGAGTAGCAGAAAAGTGAGTAAGAGCGAAGCAAGAAGCAAGCTGCCTGCAGTGCAGCCTGGGTCAACCATCCGTGAGTCATGACCCATCCAGATTCCTTGATCTGTGCAGCAGCGTAGCGCGGGTGTCTGTGTGTAGAAGACAGCTGCCTACTCTGACAAACATTACCTAACCAAGGCCTAGATTTAGAGTTGGGCGGTAGCCGTCAAAACCAGCGTTAGAGGCTCCTAACGCTGGTTTTAGGCTACCGCCGGTATTTGGAGTCAGTCAGGAAAGGGTCTAACGCTCATTTTCCAGCCGCAACTTTTCCATACCGCAGATCCCCTTACGTCATTTGCGTATCCTATCTTTTCAATGGGATCTTTCTAACGCCGGTATTTAGAGTCGTGGCTGAAGTGAGCATTAGAAATCTAACGACAAAACTCCAGCCGCAGAAAAAAGTCAGTAGTTAAGAGCTTTCTGGGCTAACGCCGGTTTATAAAGCTCTTAACTACTGTGCTCTAAAGTACACTAACACCCATAAACTACCTATGTACCCCTAAACCGAGGTCCCCCCACATCGCCGCCACTATATTTACATTTTTTAACCCCTAATCTTCCGCTCCGTACACTGCCGCCAACTACGTTATCCCTATGTACCCCTAATCTGCTGCCCCTAACACCGCCGACCCCTATATTATATTTATTAACCCCTAATCTGCCGCCCCCGCTATCGCTGACCCCTGCATATTATTATTAACCCCTAATCTGCCGCTCCGTACACCACCGCCACCTACATTATAGCTATGTACCCCTAATCTGCTGCCCCTAACACCGCCGACCCCTATATTATATTTATTAACCCCTAATCTGCCCCCTCAACGTCGCCTCCACCTGCCTACACTTATTAACCCCTAATCTGCCGAGCGGACCGCACCGCTACTATAATAAAGTTATTAACCCCTAATCCGCCTCACTCCCGACTCAATAACCTTATAATAAATAGTATTAACCCCTAATCTGCCCTCCCTAACATCGCCGACACCTAACTTCAATTATTAACCCCTAATCTGCCGACCTAATCTCGCCGCTACTGTAATAAATGTATTAACCCCTAAAGATAAGTCTAACCCTAACACTAATCAGTCCATACGAAGAGAAGGAAAGAAATTGCAGGCTGTACCAATATTAGATAAATAAAATTAGAAAATTTATTGAAACTTGGTTAAAACTCCAATCTTAGAAGGCACACATTTGTAAAATCCATACAACCTCAGCACACAGGTGCTGCATCCGACGCTAACACTAACACCCCCCTAAGTTAAATATAATTTAAATCTAACGAAATAAATTAACTCTTATTAAATAAATTATTCCTATTTAAAGCTAAATACTTACCTGTAAAATAAACCCTAATATAGCTACAATATAAATTATAATTATATTATAGCTATTTTAGGATTTATATTTATTTTACAGGTAACTTTGTATTTATTTTAACTAGGTACAATAGCTATTAAATAGTTAAGAACTATTTAATAGCTAAAATAGTTAAAATAATTACAAATTTACCTGTAAAATAAATCCTAACCTAAGTTACAATTAAACCTAACACTACACTATCAATAAATAAATTAAATAAAATACCTACAATTACCTACAATTAAACCTAACACTACACTATCAATAAATGAATTAAATACAATACCTACAAATAACTACAATTAAATAAACTAACTAAAGTACAAAAAATAAAAAAGAACTGTTACAAAAAATAAAAAAATATTTACAAACATTAGAAAAATATTACAACAATTTTAAACTAATTACACCTACTCTAAGCCCCCTAATAAAATAACAAAGCCCCCCAAAATAAAAAAATGCCCTACCCTATTCTAAATTAAAAAAGTTCAAAGCTCTTTTACCTTACCAGCCCTGAACAGGGCCCTTTGCGGGGCATGCCCCAAGAAATTCAGCTCTTTTGCCTGTAAAAAAACACATACAATACCCCCCCCCCAACATTACAACCCACCACCCACATACCCCTAATCTAACCCAAACCCCCCTTAAATAAACCTAACACTAAGCCCCTGAAGATCTTCCTACCTTAACTTCACCTCACCAGGTATCACCGATCGGTCCTGGCTCCAAAATCTTCATCCAACCCAAGCGGGGGCTGGCGATCCATAATCCTGCGGCTGAAGAGGTCCAGAAGAGGCTCCAAAGTCTTCATCCTATCCGGGAAGAAGAGGCGATCCAGACCGGCAACCATCTTGATCCAAGCGGCATCTTCTATCTTCATCCGATGAGGAACGGCTCCATCGTGAAGACCTCCAGCGCGAATCAATCTTCTTCCGACGACGTCCAACTGAAGAATGACGGTTCCTTTAAGAGACGTCATCCAAGATGGCGTCCCTCGAATTCCGATTGGCTGATAGGATTCTATCAGCCAATCGGAATTAAGGTAGGAAAATTCTGATTGGCTGATGGAATCAGCCAATCAGAATCAAGTTCAATCCGATTGGCTGATCCGATCAGCCAATCAGATTGAGCTCGCATTCTATTGGCTGTTCCGATCAGCCAATTTATTTAATTGTAGTTATTTGTAGGTATTGTATTTAATTCATTTATTGATAGTGTAGTGTTAGGTTTAATTGTAGGTAATTGTAGTGTAGGTATTTTATTTAATTAATTTATTGATAGTGTAGTGTTAGGTTTAATTGTAACTTAGGTTAGGATTTATTTTACAGGTAAATTTGTAATTATTTTAACTATTTTAGCTATTAAATAGTTCTTAACTATTTAATAGCTATTGTACCTGGTTAAAATAAATACAAAGTTGCATGTAAAATAAATATAAATCCTAAAATAGCTATAATATAATTATAATTTATATTGTAGCTATATTAGGGTTTATTTTACAGGTAAGTATTTAGCTTTAAATAGGAATAATTTATATAATAAGAGTTAATTTATTTCGTTAGATTTAAATTATATTTAACTTAGGGGGGTGTTAGTGTTAGGGTTAGACTTAGCTTTAGGGGTTAATACATTTATTAGAATAGCGGTGAGCTCCAGTCGGCAGATTAGGGGTTAATGTTTGAAGTTAGGTGTCAGCGATGTTAGGGAGGGCAGATTAGGGGTTAATACTATTTATTATAGGGTTATTGAGGCCGGAGTGAGGCGGATTAGGGGTTAATAACTTTATTATAATAGCGGTGCGGTCCGCTCGGCAGATTAGGGGTTAATAAGTGTAGGCAGGTGGAGGCGACGTTGTGGGGGTCAGATTAGGGGTTAATAAATATAATATAGGGGTCGGCGGTGTTAGGGGCAGCAGATTAGGGGTACATAGGGATAATGTAAGTAGCTGCGGTTTACGGAGCGGCAGATTAGGGGTTAAAAAAAATATGCAGGGGTCAGCGATAGCAGGGGCGGCAGAATAGGGGTTAATAAGTGTAAGGTTAGGGGTGTTTAGACTCGGGGTACATGTTAGGGTGTTAGGTGCAGACGTAGGAAGTGTTTCCCTATAGCAAACAATGGGGCTGCGTTAGGAGCTGAACGCGGCTTTTTTGCAGGTGTTAGGTTTTTTTTCAGCTCAAACAGCCCCATTGTTTTCTATGGGGGAATCGTGCACGAGCACGTTTTTGAAGCTGGCCGCGTCCGTAAGCACTGCTGGTATCGAGAGTTGAAGTTGCGGTAAATATGCTATACGCTCCTTTTTTGGAGCCTAACGCAGCCATTCTGTGAACTCTAAATACCAGCGGTATTTAAAAGGTGCGGCCAGAAAAAAGCCAGCGTAGCTAACGCACCCCTTTGGCCGCAGAAGTCTAAATCTAGGCGCAAGTAAGTAACCAACCATGATGATCATGCAATTAACATCAAGGTGGGAAGATTTGATCAGGAGTTGCAGACTCTCAATACAATAAAAAAAAATAAAAGGTAAGAATTTTGAAAACATTTTATACCAGTATACCACAAGCAGTCTTTATATAAATGTTATTTTAAACTTGTTTGATTAGATTAATATTTTGTACTTGAACTAGATCAGGGGCGTTTCACGTGCGGCCCATTTGACAGCAAAATGCAGATCTCCTGACTTATAGAAACAAAGAATGTATCGGCAGATAGGTACCATTCGGCCCATCTAGTCTGCCCAATTTTCTGAATACTTTCATTAGTTCCTGACCTTATCTTATATCTAGCATAGCCTTATGCCTATCTCATACATGTGTAAACTCCTTCACTGTCTCTACCACTTCTGCTGGATGGCTATTCCACCATGCATCCACTATCCTCTAGGTAAAGAGAGTGTTTTTAATTTGAAATGTACCTTTGTGTCATTCACTAAGATCTATACTTTGGAAAATGTCCGCCACAGCCTTGATCCGTGCCTATCCCTGATCATGTCTGTTCGCACTTTAGTAAATTGGCCCCTAAATATCAATAACAGTACAAAGCCTTACACATTTATCTATAAAGTACATATAATCAGCAATTGCAAACAATCTGCTAATAATTGTGCAAACAGGTAATAATGACATCAATTCAAATAACAAATCCCATCAATCTAGGGCTAGGTGTAAATAAAAAGCTTGGCACTATATCATGCAATGCATAGTCCCAAATCGCCTGGTTTAATATAAACAATCCAAATGACTCCTGTTATTTCTGGGTTGCACATAAATCAGGAGTAGTTTTTAACTTAAAGGGACATTCCAGTCAAAATTTAAATGCCCATAGATTGATTACATCTTTGTATAGAAACATATTTGCAATATACATGTATTGGCAAAAATGCTTCTAGTAAAAGTTATCACTGCATTAGTGTTAGTATTTTTCTCTGCACGTGCATGTGAAGCATAGCTAGATATTCTCAGTGCACCAACATTTTAAATACTGCAGCTGCTCAGATCATCATTGGGGCTTGTATCATGTCAGCATTTAACAAATTGAGTCATTACCAGATGGTACAAGCACCATAGACTCTCTGAGCAAGTGCTGTGTTTAAAATGCTGGTGCACGGTGCATACTTAAATACACTTTTGAAACAGCTATAGCTTTTATTAGAAGCATTTTTGCTAATGCATGTATATTACATAAATGCTTCTATTCAATACCGAAATGCACCCATGTGGTTTCCAATTTTGGCTGGAATATCCCTTTAAATGTCCTGAAAACGTGAAATGTAAATGTCTGTAGATGTCCTTTAGGCTAAGGACTTAATCATCAAATACAATACCAAGTGCAGTGGCTCATCGGAGTGAAGCAGCTGGTGTTGTGCACAGACCAACTAATTGCAAACCAAATAATCGATTATGAGATTCGTTGACAACTATTTTCATAATCGATTATATTGATTAGTTGTTGCAGCTCTAATAAACATATATACATATATATTCATATTCAAACATGTATCTGTATGTATCTCTATGTTAAAGCCCTTTGCTGCTTTTTTCCCCACAAACACCTGAGACCTCATATCTTCGAGCCCTTATAACTTTTTTGTGCTTTATTTTTTTTAAATAATTTTTATTAGATAGTGTTATAATGACTGTACTTTTCAATATATTTTTGATGTGTTTTTGTGACACTTTTATGTTTTGCGAAACAGTTAACCAGAGCTCTGAGGTTGTGGTAATCATTTTAGCGTAAATCGCAATTGTGGTAATGAGTTTATTTAACTTGTAATACAAGCTCTACATCTAATGTGTGCAAAAAGCCGTGATAAGCCCGATATCGCTCGTGTGTAACTGTTAGCGCACCACTCGTAATCTGGCCCAATGTTTGGTACACTCATTGCAATATAAATAGGAAAAACTTTATGAAGATCCCCATATATAAATGGGTATAAATATATATGTATATTCAAATAATGTGTGACAAATGGATTATAAGGAATCACTTCATAATAACTTTGATCCCAGTGCTTTATTATAATATCAAAATCAATAAGTGTATGAAATAATTACTTTATAAAAATATCTTAGAAATCAACCCCTTAACCCCTTAGTGACCAGACCATTTTTCAATTTTCTTACCGTTAAGGACCAGGGCTGTTTTTACATTTCTGCTGTGTTTGTGTTTAACTGTAATTTTCCTCTTACTCATTTACTGTAGCCACACATATTATATACCATTTTCTCGCCATTAAATGGACTTTCTAAAGATACCATTATTTTTATAATCCTATAATATAAAAGGCCAAGTGTGTTTGTCCGAAGCTGTCATGCGCAGTAGAGACAGCACGAGGACAAGCACACCTGGCCTTTGAGTCCCTACTCCCTAGCTGATCTGCGGCCAACGTGGGCGTGACCGGGCGCGAGCTGGGGACTTGGTCGGCATAAAGGGGGCGTGACCACGTGTGAATTGCCGTGAAGGGGGCGTGGTCGGCATTAAGGGGGCATGGCCAAGCGTAGTTGCGCGAGAGAGGGAGAGGGGGGAGAGATAGAGAGGGGGAGAGATAGAGAGGGGAGAGAGATAGAGAGGGGAGATAGAGAGAGGGGGGAGAGAGAGAGGGGGGGAGAGAGAGAGAGAGAGAGGGGGGAGAGAGAGAGCGCAAAAGAGAGGGAGGAGAGAGCGCAAAAGGGAGGGGGGGGAGAGAGAGAACAAAAGAGATGGGGAGAGAGAGCGCAAAAGAGAGGGGGGAGAGAGAGCACAAAAGAGAGGGGAGAGAGAGCGCAAAAGAGAGGAGAGAGAGAGAGGGGGGGGAGAGCGCAAAAGAGAGGGGGAGAGAGAGCGCAAAAGAGGGGGGGAGAGAGAGAGAGCGCAAAAGAGAGGGGGGAGAAAGAGAGCTCAAAAGAGAGGGGGAGAGAGAGCAAAAGAGAGGGGTAGAGAGAGCGCAAAGGAGAGGGAGGAGAGAGCGCAAAAGGGAGGGGGAGAGAGAGAGCACAAAAGAAAGGGGGGAGAGAGAGAGCTCTGGGGATTAGGATAAACCACCCAAGGTCTGCCCCTGACAGGACCTTATGTGTGAGCGTTCCCCGGCCGTGTAGGACAAGACTTCAAAAGGTGGCCCTGTAACCCACAATAGAGGCAATGCCCCTCCCTCCTCCTAAAGGCCCTCTCTGCCGCAGAGAGACGCGTGAATCCCAGCTGCATCGGCTCAGCAGTACCTGGTGACTTGGGACCAGGAGGCATGGGAGGAGAGGGAGGCATGGGTGGGAACGAACATGTAGTAGACAACGGAACAGGAGCGCTCCTTGAGTCTGATGTCAATTAGGATCAAAAAAGACACCAATGCCTCGAGATCCTCTGGTAAATCTCTGGCAGCAATTTCGTCTTTAACCACATCAGAGAGCCCATGAAAGAAGGTGGCAACAAGGGCTTCATTGTTCCAACCTACCTCTGCGGCAAGCATACGGAACTCAATAGCATATTGAGCAACAGATCTTGTACCTTGCTGAATGGACATGAGTCGTTTAGCAGCAGAGGAGGAGCGAGCCGGAACATCAAATACCCTTCAAAAGGAGGCCACAAATTCAGGGTAATTTGAAACCACAGGTTTATTAGTCTCCCACAAGGGATTAGCCCAGGCAAGAGCTGTGTCAGAGAGTAACGAAATGAGAAATCCCACCTTAGCTCTGTCAGAGGGAAACGCCTGAGGTAACAGCTCAAAGTAAATGCCCACCTGGTTCAAAAACCCTCTGCACTGAATAGGATCACCTCCATATTGCTGAGGTAGAGGTGCAGAACCGGACATGCTCCTGGTAGGACTAGGTGCAGCAGCGGAAACAGGAGCAGACATAACTTGCGGGACACTTTGGTCCAAATGTGCAGTGCGAGTCAGCAGGGTTTGCAGGGCTAGTGCAAATTGATGCAAATTGATCCAAGCGGTGATCCTGTTCATCCATCCTGGAAATGATGGCAGGCAAAGGTGGATTATTAGCACCATCAGGATGGCCTTTGCGTAATGTCAGGGTGCCAGGAATCAGACTGAGACGAGAAGTGCAAAAATAATCACACCTTTATTAATAGCAAAAAGTCCACAAGTAAAATAACAAACCAGGAGTCAAAACCAGAGCTGGTATTCAGACGAGCCGAGTCAAGAGCCAAAGCGAATAGTCAGACGAGCCGGAATCAGGAACAAGGAAAACAGCAGAGTCAGGAACAAGCCAGGGATCAGGAACCAGGAAGGACGTCAGGCAGCCAGGTAATACACAGGAACTCTCACAAACAGGTCTGAGACAACGCAAAGGCAAAGCATACTGAACAGAGGCCCTTAAAATAATAAGTGATGACATCACAATTCTGAGACTGCATCCTGTCTCACATGGATGATGCACACCAGTCTGGCCATAAAAGGAAGTGCAGGAAATGAGCAGCATCCCCCACAATGCACCATAGTCAGGAAGAGTGGTGAGTAAAATGGCTGCCAGCAGCACATGGCAAACACAACAGGGAGAAAACCCTGACAGTACCACAATTGTATTATGCCCAGCAGTAAAGGGGTTAATTAGGTAGCTTGTAAGGTTAATTTTAGCTTTAGTGTAGAGTTCAGCCTCCTACCTGACACATCCTACCCCCTGATCCCTCCCTGACCCCTCTCAAACAGTTCTCCCCCCCACACACACACAATTGTCAACCCCATCTTAAGTACTTTCATAAAGTCAGCCAGGACTAAAATAAAAGGCTTTTTTTTAATAAATAAATATATATATATATATATATATATATATATATATTCTGCAGTGTAGAATCCTCCCTTAGCCCCAACCTCCCTGATCCCCCCAAACAGCTATCTGACACTACCCCCCTCTACCTATCTACCCAAATTCATCATTGCTGTGCTAAGTACAGCAGAAGCTGTGCGAGAAAGATTGCTGGTCTGTTTTCATAAAGGAAAAGGCAAGTATTTGAAAAAACAAACAAACGCTTAAATCTAAAGTTTAATGAATGAAAGGGCCCCTGTTTTTAATAATAATCGCCGGAAATCAACCCGATCGAGTACGATCGGGTTGATTGACACCTCCCTGCTGGCGAGTCAGCAGGGGGCGGCATTGCACCAGCTGCTGGTGCAATGCTCTCCGCATTTAGCGAGGTCTTGCGGACCTGATCCGCAGTGTCAGATCAGGTCCGCAACACCTTTGATAAATGGGCCTGTTCAGGGCCGCCATCAGGGGGTGACAGGGGTGACTGCTGTCAGGGGCCCAATGGGCCAGGGGGGCCCCATGAGGCAAGAACTAAAACAAAAATATATATATATATTTTTTTTTTTTTTTTGGCAGCCACCAGTTGGTACTACAGCAGAGTGCTAATTGAGCATGGGAAATGTTATTACAAGGAGTAAAGTATTAGCATTTGAGAGGATTTCTGAGTGTGCACTAAATCACTATGCACAGTGTGAGACAGACTTGGTACTTTGCTTGTACAGTGTGTGCCTGAGTCAGACGGCAGATCACTTTCATTTGCAGAGAAGGTAGGACTTACTTAACAAATGTTTTTTATTTCTTTGTGCAATTTCAGATTGTAACTTCAATGTGGTAGTAGTTGTATGGTGGGGCCAGAGGTCCATAAAAACACATTTTCTTTTAGCAGCAGTGTATTTATGATTATTTGACAATGCTGTACAAATTCTATATTTAAAACCATGCAGAAATGTTTCCTCCTCAATACACAAATGGAAGGTGCCCTTTTGGCAGATATATATATATATATATATATATATTACATTCCAGTTTACTGCCCCTTAATGCAAGGACTTTCCAGATGCAAGGAGGCATTGTATCATTTATAGTTTTACATCTACATAAAATTTTATACTCTCAGACTAAGATTGCTCAGTGTTTGAAATGAGACAGGTTAACTTAAAACTGGTCAGTTTACACTACAGCTGACTGAATTTTGAAATACATACCAACAAGCCTAAATCCTGCATTTAACCAGATCTAATGGTATGAGTACCACAGCTTATGGTTCCAACAAGACCATATAGAGTACAGCATTTTCAAAATCCATAAGTACAGCTGACAGATGGTAACATTTGTACACTATATTTGAAGTGGTGCTCTTGGTTGTGGAAAATGGGGAAAAAACAAACAAACATATGTCAACCTTTTAAAAGTACTTTTCTTCATCTAGCAATCTACCCAGATCATTAATGTACAATTTTGAATTCACAGAATTATTTTTGTTTGCACATTTACAAATATGATTCTTTAAAAAGTGATCTCTTTATTGCTACAATTTTTTTATCATGTGTGTCACACACTGTTGATTTAGGGGATGCAAGGTGCATAAATCTTTACTCCTGTGAGTGTTTCTGTGGGTGTCTGTGTTTATGTCTTTGTGCTTTGGTTTGTGTCTCTATGAGTGTGTATGTATTTTTTTTCTGTGGGTCTCTCTGTGAGGGTGTGTGCATATGTCTTTGATATTTTTCTATGGGTGTCTCTGTGAGGGTGTGTGTATGTTTGTCTTTGTGTATTTTCTCTGGATGCCTCTGTGAGGGTGAGTGTGTATGTCTGTGTTTTCTGTGGATGTCTCTGTGAGGGTGTGTGTTTTCTGTGGGTGTCTCTGTGAGGGTGTGTGTATGTCTTTGTGTGTTTTATGTGGTTGTCTCTCTGTGTGTGTATGTCTTTGTGTGTTTTCTGTGGGTGTCTCTGTGTGTGTGTGTATGTCTTTGTGTGTTTTCTGAGGCTGTCTATGTTGGTGTTTCCTTGGGTGTATGTGCAAGTTTGTGTGTGTGTGTGTGTCCATTGTCTGTTCCTTTTTAGGACATTTTGACCTTACTACTGATTATTCACATCTTTCTACAGACTTTGAGCTAACAAGACCTTTCCGGAAGTCACTAATTCACCAATTAACCTTTAAATTATTGTTTAGGCAGTTCAGGGCCCTTCCTTTCAGCTACTGCATGCTGTTGTCATCATTTAGTTGGCATCTTCCTTTACAAAAATATAATCAGAACTCCATATTTTGTTTTCTAAATCTCTTTTTTTTTTTTTACAAAATTGTAGTTTACCTCATTACTTGTCAGGTCAATGTAAACAAGTGCTGAGTGTCTGTTTGGGTGTCTGTGTCTGAGTGTGTTTTTTTGCGTGTCTGCTAGAGTGTCTATATGTAAATCCTTATGTGTGAGTGTTTGTTTCAGTGTATGAGTGTGTCTGTGTATGCTACTACCTTTACAACATTTCCAAGTTTAAATAGACACTTAAAAATAAAGTGCATATACGTTTTAGTTACTTGGTAAAAAATTGCACATGTCAAGGGGGGGGGGCCTGATCAATGGTTAAGTCAGGGGCGCCAAAATTTCTAGTGGGGGCCCTGGGCCTGTTTGAGAGGGCACTGCTTGGCTAGAATGCAAGTCTGCCAAAATACCTGAAATAAGGAGGCAGTCTGCAGAGGCTTAGATACAGAGGTAATCATAGAGGTAAAAAGTTTATTATTATAACCATGTTGGTCATGCAAAACTTGGGAATGGGTAATAAAGGGATTATCTATTTGGAGTAGACTGTACCTTTAAAGGAACCCAGCTAATTGCTAACTCGCCAGGAGGCATAGACCCTAAACCAATCAAATTGAAAATTTCCTTCAGCCCCTGGTTGAATGGCCAGAGAGACAATGTAGTGGGATTAGGACTGCAAAAGAAACAACACACAGACAGAGTAGGGGGAAGGAACTCTGCTTGAACACACTTCCTGCTTGCTGACTGAAGGGAAACAGGCTCACCATTTCTTTTTGCACAAGCTTAATCACACTCACTTGCTGACGTACTGAGACACAGGATCCTTACTGAAAATTCCTACAGAGCCCACACTCACACTCCAGAGAGACCCAGGGACATTGAGAGAGAGATCTCACAGCCTGAGCACAGAAACACAGGATCCCACACACACCTCAGAAGAAACACTTACTTACAGAGATAGCTCCAGACAGAGGGACGCCCAATACAGAGATCCAGAAAAGCTGGAGGGAGTTGACTAGGCTTTAAAGGGACAGTCAACACTAGAATTTGTATTATTTAAAAATATAGATAATCCCTTTATTACCCATTCCCCCAGTTTTGCATAACCATCACTGTTATATTAATATACTTTTTACCTCTGTGATTACCTTGTATCTAAGCCTCTGCAAACTGCCCTCTTATTTCAGTTCTTTTGAGAGACTTGCATTTTTGCCAATCAGTGCTGGCTCCTAGGGAACTCCATGTGCATGAGCACGTTATTTATATGACATACATGAACTAATGCCCTCTAGTGGTGAAAATTTTCAAAATGCATTCAGATAAGAGGCGGTCTTCAAGGGCTAAGATATTAGCATATGAGCTCTACCTAGGTTTAACTTTCAATTAAGAATACCAAGAGAACAAGCAAATTTGATGATAAAAGTAAATTGGAAAGTTGTTAGATTGTTGGAATCTGCCTGTATGCATTTTAAATTCCAACAGCATACCAGACTTCTAATGCATGCTTTATAAGAAATTTCCTAAACCCTATATGTTGGCATTAAAATCAAGTCATGGCAATTTATAAGTATATGTGTAGTGGGAAATCCTGGAGCTTTAATTATGATATTTGGTTCATACTAAAGAATTAACCATATTGTATAAGTGGTTAATGCCGGTTTATTTTGAATTGTTCTAGAACACTGGTTTCAAACCTGTACTCAGGCATCCCCAACAGGCCAGATTTTCAGGATTACCTTGGGGGAGAGCAGGTAAAATAACCATGGTTACTAATCAGCTGATTATTTCACCTGTGCTCCAGTTCAGATATTACATTTGGGTCCTCATTACTGCATAATAATTCTTTTGCTGTGCTTATAATACTACACATATTAGAATTTAGTCATTTTAAATTAGGGTTAAATATTAATGTTTATAATCTTTTTTATTATTATTGGTATTAATATTAATAAACATCCATAATAGTATTTAACGCTTTTACAATGCTGCACCCTGCTCACTTGAGGCCAATCGCCACTAGAAGGGGCTGTCAATGGCCTCCATTACATATGCAGCATCGCCCGCAAAAGCCGGCGATGCCGTTTTTTGCGCGATTTTGGTATCCTATATACGGCGTAACATAGAAGTTACGCTCGTATATTTCACCCGTCTCCCGCAATATTTATTCCCATAAGCTAACATAGGCCTAGATTTGGAGTTCGGCGGTAGCCGTGAAAACCAGCGTTAGAGGCTCCTAACGCTGGTTTTAGGCTACCGCCGGTATTTAGAGTCGTGTAGGTAAGGGTCTAACGCTCACTTTTCAGCCGCGACTTTTCCATACCGCAGATCCCCCTACGCCATTTGCGTATCCTATCTTTTCAATGGGATCTTCCTAACGCCGGTATTTAGAGTCGTTTCTGAAGTGAGCGTTAGAGCTCTAACGACAAAACTCCAGCCGCAGAAAAAAGTCAGTAGTTAAGAGCTTTCTGGCTAACGCCGGTTTGTAAAGCTCTTAACTACTGTACCCTAAAGTACACTAACACCCATAAACTACCTATGTACCCCTAAACCGAGCTCCCCCCACATCGCCGCCACTCGATTAAAAATTTTAACCCCTAATCTGCCGACCGCCACCTACGTTATACTTATGTACCCCTAATCTGCTGCCCCTAACCCCGCCGACCCCTATATTACATTTATTAACCCCTAATCTGCCCCCCACAACATCGCCGCCAGCTACTTAAAATAATTAACCCCTAATCTTCCGACCGCAAAGCGCCGCCACCTACGTTATCCCTATGTACCCCTAATCTGCTGCCCCTAACACCGCCGACCCCTATGTTATATTTATTAACCCCTAATCTGCCCCCCTCAACGTCGCCGACACCTGCCTACACTTATTAACCCCTAATCTGCCGAGCGGACCTGAGCGCTACTATAATAAAGTTATTAAGCCCTAATCCGCCTCACTAACCCTATAATAAATAGTATTAACCCCTAATCTGCCCTCCCTAACATCGCCGACACTTAACTTCAATTATTAACCCCTAATCTTCCGATCGGAGCTCACCGCTATTCTAATAAATGTATTAACCCCTAAAGCTAAGTCTAACCCTAACACTAACACCCCCCTAACTTAAATATAATTTTAATCTAACGAAATAAATTAACTCTTATTAAATAAATTAATCCTATTTAAAGCTAAATACTTACCTGTAAAATAAACCCTAATATAGCTACAATATAAATTATAATTATATTATAGCTATTTTAGGATTAATATTTATTTTACAGGCAACTTTGTAATTATTTTAACCAGGTACAATAGCTATTAAATAGTTAAGAACTATTTAATAGTTACCTAGTTAAAATATTTACAAAATTACCTGTAAAATAAATCCTAACCTAAGATATAATTAAACCTAACACTACCCTATCAATAAAATAATTAAATAAACTACCTACAATTACCTACAATTAACCTAACACTACACTATCAATAAATTAAATAAACACAATTGCTACAAATAAATACAATTAAATAAACTAGCTAAAGTACAAAAAATAAAAAAGAACTAAGTTACAGAAAATAAAAAAATATTTACAAACATAAGAAAAATATTACAACAATTTTAAACTAATTACACCTACTCTAAGCCCCCTAATAAAATAACAAAGCCCCCCAAAATAAAAAATTCCCTACCCTATTCTAAATTAAAAAAGTTACAAGCTCTTTTACCTTACCAGCCCTGAACAGGGCCCTTTGCGGGGCATGCCCCAAGAAGTTCAGCTCTTTTGCCTGTAAAAAAAAACATACAATACCCCCCCCCCCAACATTACAACCCACCACCCACATACCCCTAATCTAACCCAAACCCCCCTTAAATAAACCTAACACTAATCCCCTGAAGATCTTCCTACCTTGTCTTCACCATCCAGGTATCACCGATCGGTCCTGGCTCCGATATCTTCATCCAACCCAAGCGGGGGCTAGACATCCACTGAAGAAGTCCAGAAGAGGGTCCAAAGTCTTCCTCCTATCCGGCAAGAAGAGGACATCCGGACCGGCAAACATCTTCTCGAAGCGGCATCTTCTATCTTCTTCCATCCGGAGCGAAGCGGCAGGATCCTGAAGACCTCCAGCGCGGAACATCCATCCGGCCCGACGACTGATCGACGAATGACTGTTCCTTTAAGGGACGTCATCCAAGATGGCGTCCCTTGAATTCCGATTGGCTGATAGGATTCTATCAGCCAATCGGAATTAAGGTATGAATTTTCTGATTGGCTGATGGAATCAGCCAATCAGAATCAAGTTCAATCCGATTGGCTGATCCAATCAGCCAATCAGATTGAGCTCGCATTCTATTGGCTGTTCCGATCAGCCAATAGAATGCGAGCTCAATCTGATTGGCTGATTGGATCAGCCAATCGGATTGAACTAGATTCTGATTGGCTGATTCCATCAGCCAATCAGAAAATTCATACCTTAATTCCGATTGGCTGATAGAATCCTATCAGCCAATCGGAATTCGAGGGACGCCATCTTGGATGACGTCCCTTAAAGGAACAGTCATTCGTCGATCAGTCGTCGGGCCGGATGGATGTTCCGCGCTGGAGGTCTTCAGGATCCTGCCGCTTCGCTCCGGATGGAAGAAGATAGAAGATGCCGCATGGAGAAGATGTTTGCCGGTCCGGATGTCCTCTTCTTGCCGGATAGGAGGAAGACTTTGGACCCTCTTCTGGACTTCTTCAGTGGATGTCTAGCCCCCGCTTGGGTTGGATGAAGATATCGGAGCCAGGACCGATCGGTGATACCTGGATGGTGAAGACAAGGTAGGAAGATCTTCAGGGGATTAGTGTTAGGTTTATTTAAGGGGGGTTTGGGTTAGATTAGGGGTATGTGGGTGGTGGGTTGTAATGTTGGGGGGGGGGGTATTGTATGTTTTTTTTTACAGGCAAAAGAGCTGAACTTCTTGGGGCATGCCCCGCAAAGGGCCCTGTTCAGGGCTGGTAAGGTAAAAGAGCTTGTAACTTTTTTAATTTAGAATAGGGTAGGGAATTTTTTATTTTGGGGGGCTTTGTTATTTTATTAGGGGGCTTAGAGTAGGTGTAATTAGTTTAAAATTGTTGTAATATTTTTCTTATGTTTGTAAATATTTTTTTATTTTCTGTAACTTAGTTCTTTTTTATTTTTTGTACTTTAGCTAGTTTATTTAATTGTATTTATTTGTAGCAATTGTGTTTATTTAATTTATTGATAGTGTAGTGTTAGGTTAATTGTAGGTAATTGTAGGTAGTTTATTTAATTATTTTATTGATAGGGTAGTGTTAGGTTTAATTATATCTTAGGTTAGGATTTATTTTACAGGTAATTTTGTTATTATTTTAACTAGGTAACTATTAAATAGTTCTTAACTATTTAATAGCTATTGTACCTGGTTAAAATAATTACAAAGTTACCTGTAAAATAAATATTAATCCTAAAATAGCTATAATATAATTATAATTTATATTGTAGCTATATTAGGATTTATTTTACAGGTAAGTATTTAGCTTTAAATAGGAATAATTTATTTAATAAGAGTTAATTTATTTCGTTAGATAAAAATTATATTTAACTTAGGGGGGTGTTAGTGTTAGGGTTAGACTTAGCTTTAGGGGTTAATACATTTATTAGAATAGCGGTGAGCTCCGGTCGGCAGATTAGGGGTTAATAATTGAAGTTAGGTGTCGGCGATGTTAGGGAGGGCAGATTAGGGGTTAATACTATTTATAATAGGGTTAGTGAGGCGGATTAGGGGTTAATAACTTTATTATAGTAGCGCTCAGGTCCGCTCGGCAGATTAGGGGTTAATAAGTGTAGGTAGGTGTCGGCGACGTTGTGGGGGGCAGATTAGGGGTTAATAAATATAACATAGGGGTCGGCGATGTTAGGGCAGCAGATTAGGGGTACATAGGGATAACGTAGGTTGCGGCGGTTTACGGAGCGGCAGATTAGGGGTTTAAAAAAATATGCAGGGGTCAGCGATAGCGGGGGCGGCAGATTAGGGGTTAATAAGTGTAAGGTTAGGGGTGTTTAGACTCGGGGTACATGTTAGAGTGTTAGGTGCAGACGTAGGAAGTGTTTCCCCATAGCAAACAATGGGGCTGCGTTAGGAGCTGAACGCTGCTTTTTTGCAGGTGTTAGGTTTTTTTTCAGCTCAAACAGCCCCATTGTTTCCTATGGGAGAATCGTGCACGAGCACGTTTTTGAGGCTGGCCGCGTCCGTAAGCAACTCTGGTATCGAGAGTTGCATTTGCGGTAAAAATGCTCTACGCTCCTTTTTTGGAGCCTAACGCAGCATTTTTTTGAACTCTCGATACCAGAGTTAATTTTATGGTGCGGCCAGAAAAAAACCCGCGGAGCGTTAACAGCCCTTTTACCGCCAAACTCCAAATCTAGGCCATATAAAACCCGCGCAATTTGGTATCCAATATCCAGCACAAGGACTTACGTGGCGAAAATGGAGAAATCTTACTCCATTTTCACCTCGCCATAAAAAGCACCCGTAGCAAGCCTTGCGCTGAGAATTGGAGCACCGTAACTCCCTAAAATGCCTTAAAAAAAACTAACACCTAACGCATGCGCAATGTCTATCTACCTGTCAACCGCAATCCCCCACCGCAATCACTAATAAAGTTATTAACCCCTAAACCGCCATAGCCCACACCACAATAAACCTATTCTAGTATTAACCTCTAAACCTCCATAGCCCACGTAGCCTATTAAATCTATTAACCCCTAATCTGCCGCCGCCAACGTCGCCGCCACTATAATAAAATAAAGTCTAAGCCTAACACCCCCCTAACTTAATTATTATTTAAATAAATCTAAATACTATTACTATTATTAACTAAAGTATTCCTATTTAAAACTAAATACTTACCTGTAAAATAAACCCTAAGATAGCTACAATATAATTAATAATTACATTGTAGCTATTTTAGGATTTATTTTTATTTTACAGGCAAGTTTGTATTTATTTTAACTAGGTACAATAGCTATTAAATAATTAGTAACTATTTAATAGCTGCCTAGTTAAAATAATTACAAATTTACCTGTAAAAAAAAACCTAACCTAAGTTACAATTACACCTAACACTACACTATCATTAAATTAATTAAATAAATTACCTACAATTACCTAAAATTCAATACAATTAACTAAAATAAACTATAGTAAAAAAAACACTAAATTACAGAAAATATTTTTTTTTTACAAGAAGTTTAAACTAATTAAACTAATTACACCTAATCTAAACCCCCTAATAAAATAATAAAGCCCCCCAAAATAATAAAATGCCCTACCCTATATTAAATTACAAAGTAAACAGCTCTTTTACCAGCCCTTAAAAGGGCCTTTTGCGGGGCATTGCCCCAAAGTAATCAGCTCTTTTACCTGTAAAAAAAAATACAACCCCCCCTCAACATTAAAACCCACCACCCACATACCACTACTCTAAAACCCACCCAAACCCCCCTTAAAAAAACCTAACACTGTTCCGATCAGCCAATAGAATGCAAGCTCAATCCGATTGGCTGATTGAATCAGCCAATCGGATTTTTCCTACCTTAATTCTGATTGGCTGATATAATCCTATCAGCCAATTGGAATTCGAGGGACGCCATCTTGGACGACGTCATATAAAGGAACCTTCATTCGTCGGGTAGTCGTCGGTGAAGAAGGATGTTCCGCGTCGGAGGTCTTGAAGATGGAGCCGGAAGGATGAAGATAGAAGATGCCACTTGGATGAAGACTTCGGCCGGATGGAGGACCTCTTCTGCCCCACTTGGATGAAGACTTCGGCCAGATGGAGGACCTCTTCTGCCCCGCTTGGATGAAGACTTCGGCCCAGCTGGGTGAAGACGGCTCAAGGTTGGGTGATCTTCAGGGGGTTAGTGTTTTTTAAGGGGGGTTTGGGTGGGTTTTAGAGTAGGGGTATGTGGGTGGTGGGTTTTAATGTTGGGGGGTTTGTATTTTTTTTTACAGGTAAAAGAGCTGATTACTTTGGGGCAATGCCCCGCAAAAGGCCCTTTTAAGGGCTAGTAAAAGAGCTGATTACTTTGTAATTTAGTATAGGGTGGGGCATTTTATTATTTTGGGGAGCTTTATTATTTTATTAGGGGGCTTAGATTAGGTGTAATTAGTTTAAACTTCTTGTAATTTTTTTTTATTTTCTGTAATTTAGTGGGGGTTTTTGTACTATAGTTCATTTTAGTTAATTGTATTGAATTTTAGGTTATTGTAGGTCATTTATTTAATTAATTTAATGATAGTGTAGTGTTAGGTGTAATTGTAACTTAGGCTAGGTTTTATTTTACATGTAAATTTGTAATTATTTTAACTAGGAAGTTATTAAATAGTTATTAACTATTTAATAGCTATTGTACCTAGTTAAAATAAATACAAACTTGCCTGTAAAATAAAAATAAATCCTAAAATAGCTACAATGTAATTATTAATTATATTGTAGCTATCTTAGGGTTTATTTTATAGGTAAGTATTTAGTTTTAAATAGGAATAATTTAGTTAATAAGGGTAATATTATTTAGATTTATTTAAATAATATTTAACTTATGGGGGTGTTAGGGTTAGGGTTAGACTTAGGTTTAGGGGTTAATCACTTTATTATAGTGGCGGTGGTGTAGGGGGGCAGGATAGGGGTTAATAGATTTAATAGGCTATGGGGGCTATGGCGGTTTAGGGGTTAATACTAGCATAGGTGTATTGTGTTGTGGGCTATGGCGGCTTAGGGGTTAATAATTAGGCTTATTGCGTTGTGGGGGGTTGTCGGTCTAGGGGTTAATACATTTATTATAAGTAGTGAGAGGGGGTATTGCGGATATAGGGGTATACATGTCAGGCTTATTTGGGGGAGGCGTGTTAGACAGTTACGGGAGATTTAAACTTTTAGTTAGTTTTCTTAGGCGCCGGCAGTTTCTAAAGTGCTGTAAGTCACTAGCGACTCCAGAAATTTGTATTTACGCTTATTTCTGGACATCGCTAGTTTATCCAACTTACGGCACTTAGGGAATGCTGGCGAAATATATGTAATCGCCCGATGTGCGAGGTGAAATTACGGGCGGCGCAGGTTTCCACGCTTGCGCCGAAACCTGCGTCGTTTATCGGATCTCGCCCAATGATCGCATTTAGATTGGATTGGGATGATTTCAATTTGACACATTTTACTTGGAGGACAGGTAAAGGGATAGGAAAGTCCAAATTAAACTTGTATGATTCAGATAGAACATTTTATTTTAAAACACTTTTAATTTCACTTCTATTTTCAAATGTGCTTCGTTCTCTTAGTATTCCTTGTTGAAAAAGGATATGTATGTATCCTACACTAGTGAGAGCTAGCTGCTGATTGATGCCTGCACACATTGTGATTGGCTAACTAGGTGTGTTCAGCTAGCTGCCAGTTCTGCAAAGCTGTTCTTTCAGCAAAGGATAACAAGTAAATGAAGAAAATCTGATAATATAAGTAAATTGGAAAGTTGTTTAAAACTATCGGCTAGATTACGAGTCTTGCGTTAGCTTTAAAAAGCAGAATTGAGAGGTCTCAACGCTGCTTTTTAACGCCCGCTGGTATTACAAGTCTGGCAGGTACAGGTGTACCGCTCACTTTTTTTCCGCGACTCAAGCATACCGCAAATCCCCTTACGTCAATTACGTATCCTATCTTTTCAATGGGATTTGCCTAACGCCGGTATTACGAGTCTTGGAAAATGTGAGCGGTACCCCTCTCCTGCCAAGACTCCTACCGCATTTAAAAGTCAGTAGTTAAGAGTTTTATGGGCTAACGCCGTAACATAAAACTCTTAACTAAAGTGCTAAAAAGTACACTAACACCCATAAACTACCTATGAACCCCTAAACCGAGTCCCCCCCACATCGGAAACACTTAAAAAAAAAAATTAACCCCTAATCTGCCGATCGGACATCACCGCCACTTCAATAAATATATTAACCCCTAAACCGCCGCACTCCCGCCTCGCAAACACTAGTTAAATATTATTAACCCCTAATCTGCCGTCTCTAACATCGCCGACACCTACCTATATTTATTAACCCCTAATCTGCCGCCCACAACGTCGCCAACACTATACTAAATTTATTAACCCCTAAACCTAAATCTAACCCTAACCCCCCTAACTTAAATATAATTTAAATAAAATGAAATAAAAATTACTACAAATAAATAAATAAATTATTCCTATTTAAAACTAAATACTTACATATAAAATAAACCCTAAGCTAGCTACAATATAAATAATAGTTACATTGTAGCTAGCTTAGGGTGATTTTAACTAGGTAGAATAGTTATTAAATAGTTATTAACTATTTAATAACTACCTAGTTAAAATAAATACAAATTTACCTGTAAAATAAACCCTAACCTAAGTTACAATTACACAAAACAAACACTAAATTAAAGAAAATAAAAAAATAATTACAATTTTTTTAATCTAATTACACCTAATCTAATCCCCCTAATAAAATAAAAAAGCCCCAAAAATAATAAAAATCCCTACCCTATACTAAATTACAAATAGCCCTTAAAAGGGCCTTTTGTGGGGCATTGCCCCAAAGTAATCAGCTCATTTACCTGTAAAAAAAAAAATACAATACCCCCCCAACATTAAAACCCACCACCCACACACCCAACCCTACTCTAAAACCCACCCAATCCCCCTTTAATAAAACTAACACTACCCCCTTGAAGATCACCCTACCTTGAGACGTCTTCACCCAGCCGGGCACAAGTGGTCCTCCAGACGGTCTGAAGTCTTCATCCTATCCGGGCAGAAGAGGACCTCCAGACGGGCAGAAGTCTTCATCCAGGCGGCATCTTCTATCTTCTTCCATCCAGAGCGGAGCGGGTCCATCTTGAAGACATCCAACACGGAGCATCCTCTTCTTCCGACGGTGACTGAAGAATGAAGGTTCCTTTAAGTGACGTCATCCAATATGGCGTCCCTTCAATTCCGATTGGCTGATAGAATCCTATCAGCCAATCGGAATTAAGGTAGGAAAAATCCTATTGGCTGATGCAATCAGCCAATAGAATTGAAGTTCAATCCTATTGGCTGATCCAATCAGTCAATAGGATTGAGCTTGCATTCTATTGGCTGTTCCAATCAGCCAATAGAATGCAAGCTCAATTCTATTGGCTGATTGCATCAGCCAATAGGATTTTTCCTACCTTAATTCCAATTGGCTGATAGGCCAATCAGAATTGAAGGGACGCCATCTTGGATGACGACACTTAAAGGAACCTTCATTCTTCAGTCGCCGTCGGAAGAAGAGGATGCTCTGCGTCGGATGTCTTCAAGATGGACCCGCTCCACTCTGGATGGAAGAAGATAGAAGATGCTGCCTGGATGAAGACTTCTGCCCGTCTAGAGGTCCTCTTCTGCCCAAATAGGATGAAGACTTCGGACCGCCTGGAGGACCACTTGGGTAAAGACGTCTCAAGGTAGGGTGATCTTCAAGGGGGTAGTGTTAGGTTTTATTAAGGGGCGATTGGGTGGGTTTTAGAGTAGGGTTGGGTATGTGGGTGGTGGGTTTTAATTTTGGGGGAGTATTGTATTTGTTTTTACAGGTAAAAGAGCTGATTACTTTGGGGCAATGCCCCGCAAAAGGCCCTTTTAAGGGCTATTTGTAATTTAGTATAGGGTAGGGATTTTTATTATTTTGGGGGGCTTTTTTATTTTATTAGGGGGATTAGATTAGGTGTAATTAGTTTAAAAAAAAAATTAATTATTTTTTTATTTTCTGTAATTTAGTGTTTGTTTTGTTTCGTAATTTAGTTTATTTAATTTAATTGTATTCAATTGTAGTTAGTTTAGGTAATTAATTTAATTATAGTGTAGTGTTTATTTAATTTAATTGTATTCAATTGTAGTTAGTTTAGGTAATTAATTTAATTATAGTGTAGGTGTAATTGTAACTTAGGTTAGGGTTTATTTTACAGGTAAATTTGTATTTATTTTAACTAGGTAGTTATTAAATAGTTAATAACTATTTAATAACTATTCTACCTAGTTAAAATAAATACAAACTTACCTGTAAAATAAAAATAAACCCTGAGATAGCTACAATGTAACTATTATTTATATTGTAGCTAGCTTAGGGTTTATTTTACAGGTAAGTATTTAGTTTTAAATAGGTATTATTTAGTTAATTGTAGTTATTTTATTTAGATTTATTTAAATTATATTTAAGTTAGGGGGTGTTAGGGTTAGGGTTAGACTTACGTTACGGCGACGTTGTGGGCGGCAGATTAGGGGTTAATAAATGTAGTTAGGTTGCGGCAACGTTGGGGGGGCAGATTAGGCGTTTATAGGTATAATGTAGGTGGCGACGATGTCGGGTGGCAGATTAGGGGTTAATAAGTGTAATATTATGGGTGTTTAGTCTCGGTTCATGTTAGGGTGTTAGGTGTAGACATAAAAATTATTTCCCCATAGGAAACAGTGGGGCTGCGTTAGGAGCTGAACGCTGCTTTTTTGCAGGTGTTAGTTTTTTTTCCAGCTGTCTCAACCCCATTGTTTCCTATGGGGAAATCATGCACGAGCACGTTTAGCCAGCTCACCGCTCACTTAAGCAGCGCTGGTATTGAGGTGAGATGTGGAGCTAAATTTTGCTCAACGCTCACTTTTCTGAGGCTAACGCCGGCTTGCAGAAAACTCGCAATACCAGCGCTGTCTTAATTGAAAGGTGAGAAAAAAAGGCTCGTTAGCAGCGCACCCCTGTTACCGCAAAACTCGTAATTTCGCCGTATATGTTCTATCCAAATAATGAAAGAAAATGTTGGTGTTTCCTGTCCCTTTTAAGCAGCAGCAGCCTAACAACCACTGCAACTTAACTATTGTTTAAGACAAGCCTGAAACACCGGGGCCCCAAAGCTACTTTTGCAGCTTGATGAATGGGCCCATAGACTGTACAAATGGGGTTAAGGCCTTTTTTGTGACATGAAAACATTTCTACTAATCAACAATGATTTCATGTTTGAAATTGGTATTATTTACAATGTTGTAGAACAGTGATTGGGATAACATGAGCCCTCTCTTTATTGTGCAAGGATACTTTGGTTTTGACAACTTTTTATTTATATCAGTATTAATGAGAGAGGAATAAGATATTTTGACAATAATCATATAACCTTTGCAACATAGTATTCCCATTATTTGGAATAGATTTTGTAAAATACCATTGCCTAATTTGTTAGTATGAGGCAATAAAAGGTATATAATGAGGGTTTTGGTGTGGTGCAGAACTGTAAATGTGTTTTAAAAAGACTTCTGCAAGTTTCTAGTTTACTTTGTAGTAAAAAAACAAACAAACACAGGCATTGATTGCAATGTATCTGTGTTTTGCTCCCAAAAAGGCTTTACATATATATATATATATATATATATATATATATATATATATATATATATATATATATATATATATTTATACACATTATAGCCCTTTCCACTCACGTACCATGTCATATACCATATACCTTTTAATCCTTATATACAATTATTTTTTATGCTCGGTCTCCACTTGCCCAAACCCGGTGCATACTAAATTTGTTTGTGCTTAAGCTTTTACTTTCAAATTGCATTATGTGTGCATGTTAGTGCAGGTGCAATATTTCTTATTGCGATCCGCGCTAACAATAGTACGACACTTGTAATCTAGCCCTTAATGTGTTATAAGACCCTTGCATAATCAACTTTAAGAAGCTTGTATTAAAACCCACTAAGGAAGGATTTTTGAAAAGATGACCCTAAGAGGGTGAAAAAAGGGGGTGAATTTTTTATGAGGATATCTATATCTCAAAACCAGAAGATGTTTCAGACATGAAAATTGGTATTTAGATTCTCCTTAAAAAATAAAGAAACATGTGTCTTATTATTTCCGCAAAATCCACTTAAAGTGAATGTAAAGTTGAATGAATGAGCTAGGGAACCCAGACCGGCGACCCTCTGCCCGCAGCTCCTTTGTACTTATCACAGCAATGACTAAACCGACTTCCTCTAATCATGGCATGCTCCTCATGAGGCCATACGACGACTGGAGTTGATCGGTTTAGTCATTGATATGCTAAGTACAGCATGAGAAGTGGGCAGGGGAATGCCGATCTAGGTTTCCTAAAGAAAAAGGTAAGATATATATTTATTTTTTTTTAACGCTTCAATGTAAATTTTAATAAATGAAAGTGCCCCTGTTTTTAAATAGTATTTTTTAGAAACTGGGCACTTATTCATTAAAATTTACATTTATTTTTAAGGGGGGTGAAAAGGGGGGGGGTGATTTATGAGGAGAACTATATCTCAAAGACCAAAAGATTTTACAGACGTGAAAATTGGTATTTAGTGTCTCCTTTAACCCCTTAATGACCGAGGACGTGCAGGGTACGTCCTCAGGCGTTAACTGCCTTTTTTTTGAGGACGTACCCTGCACGTCCTCGGTGTGGAAAGCAGCTGGAAGCGATCCTGCTCGCTTCTAGCTGCTTTCCGGTTATTGCAGTGATGCCTCGATATGGAGGCATCCTGCATCCTTACTGTGGCCCTCTCTGCACCAGATATCGATGGCCGGTATCGTTGGTGGGTGGGAGCCAACTTGGGAGGCGGGTGGGCGGCCATCGGTGTGCCGTGTGACGTCAAGGGGGGCGGGATCAGGGGCGGGATCGTCGGGGGGCGCGCACGGACGGTGGCGGGCGCAGTGGCGTCACTAGGGTTGGTGTCACCCAGTGCGGTAAGTCATGGTGTCACCCCCCCCCCCAGAACGCAGACACACACAAAAACACAGGCACACACACATACAAACACACTTAAAAACATACTCAGATGCACACACAAACACTCGGAAACACACTCAGACACACACCCAAAAACACTGAGACACACACACACAAAAACACTGAGACACACACACACACAAAAACTCAGACACACACATACAAAATATGTAAACTGCACTGCATTAATTATAAAGCTCATGCCTAGAGCTGCTCCCTGGCTCAGCAGAGCATCAAATGAAAGATAAACAGAGCACTCTAAAATAAATCACTGAAGAAAAGGTTTAGGCGCGCTAACTATGAAAATTCTGCTCTCTGACTCTGTTCCAAGTCTGTCAGTGCACAGCCCTGGGCCGCATGTCACTGAGAAGTGAGCACAGATAGGCAGGCAGGTTTAGGCTAGCAACGCAACTTTGCAAGCCCCACGGCACGCCCACAACATTCATAGTGAAATTGGGCAGGGGAGGAGCAAAGTACAAACAAGCAAAAGCAGCCGGGAAAACTATTTGTTGAAATTGCAGCACTGGCTCAAGGGGCAAAAAAATTGTGTGTCTACAACTTCCCCAGTCCCACTAATGTTCACAAATGCCAGCCTCTAATAAAATAATCTATGCATCTCAACCTTATATTTCTTTGAATTTTTTTTTTTTTTGGTGTCACCCCCTGGAGAGTGTCACCCAGGTGCGGCCCGCACCCCCCGCACCCCCTAGTGATGCCACTGGGCGGGCGGGCGCGTGCACGGGGCGGGAGCGGGTGGGAACCGCTACACTACGGAAAATGTTTTAATAAAACATGGCCTAATCTTGTTTGTGCAAAAGCACAAAAAGAGATCGTGGAGGGAAGCTACACTACAGAAAAGTTTAACAAATTTAAAAAAAAAACAATTTTTTCTTCTAAACTGGTACTGGCAGACAGCTGCCAGTACCCAAGATGGCGCCCATTAAGTTAGAGTGGGAGGGTTATAGAGCTGTTTGGGGGGGATCAGTGAGGTTGGGGGCTAAGGGGGATCGTACACAGCATCATATGTAAATATGCTTTAAAAAAAAAAGCCAAAAAAATATATAGCTTTTATTTTAGTACTGGCAGACTTTCTGCCAGTACTTAAGATGGCAGGGACAATTGTGGGGTGGGGGAGGGAAGAGAGCTGTTTGGGAGGGATCAGGGGGTCTGATGTTTCAGGTGGGATGCTGAGCTCTACACTAAATCTAATATTAACCCTGCAAGCTCCCTAAAAGCTACCTAATTAACCCCTTCACTGATAGCCATAATACACGTGTGATGCGCAGCGGCATTTAGCGGCCTTCTAAATACCAAAAAGCAACGCCAAAGCCATATATGTCTGCTATTTCTGAACAAAGGGGATCCCAGAGAAGCATTTACAACCATTTGTGCCATAACTGCACAAGCTGTTTGTAAATGATTTCAGTGAGAAACCTAAAATTGTGAAAAATTTATCGTTTTTTTTAATTTGATCGCATTTGGCGGCGAAATGGTGGCATGAAATATACCAAAATGGGCCTAGATCAATACTTGGGGTTGTCTACTACAGCACACTAAAGCTAAAATTACCCCAAAAAGCTCCGTACATGCTCACTAATTAACCCCTTCACTGCTGGGCATAATACACGTGTGGTGCGCAGTGGCATTTAGTGGCCTTCTAATTACCAAAAAGCAACGCCAAAGCCATATATGTCTGCTATTTCTGAACAAAGGGGATCCCATAATTGCACAAGCTGTTTGTAAATAATTTCAGTGAGAAACCTAAAGTTTGTGAAAAAATTTGTGAAAAAGTGAACGATATTTTTTATTTGATCGCATTTGGCGGTGAAATGGTTGCATGAAATATACCAAAATTGGCCTAGATCAATACTTTGGGATGTCTACTAAAAAAAAATATATACATGTCAATGGATATTCAGAGATTCCTGAAAGATATCAGTGTTCTAATGTAACTAGCGCTAATTTTGAAAAAAAAAATGGTTTGGAAATAGCAAAGTGCTACTTGTATTTATGGCCCTATAACTTGCAAAAAAAGCAAAGAACATGTAAACATTGGGTATTTCTAAACTCAGGACACAATTTAGAAACTATTTAGCATGGGTGTTTTTTGGTGGTTGTAGATATGTAACAGATTTTGGGGGTCAAAGTTGAAAAAAAAAAAAAACTTTTTCTAATTTTTCCTCATATTTTATAAAAATTTTTATAGTAAATTATATGATATGAAGAAAATAATGGTATCTTTAGAAAGTCCATTTAATGGCGAGACAAACGGTATATAATATGTGTGGGTACAGTAATTGAGTATGGGGAAAATTACAGCTAAACACAAACACCGCAAAAATGTAAAAATAGCCAGAAAATGTAAAAACGGACAGAAAATGGAAAAGTGCTGTGGTCATTAAGGGGTTAAAAATAAAGAAACACGTGTTTTACCATTTCCTGAAAATCCACTTAAGGGGGGTGAAAAGGAGTAGTGATTTATGAGGATACCTATAAATATCTCAAAAATAAAACATGTTAGAAAAGTGAAAATTATAATTTAAAATCTTCATTATAAACTTAGTTTACATGACAAATTTCTTGCTCCTAACATCAGTTCTCAAGATATGGATATCACAAAAAAAATCAATACTTTTTTTTCACATCTACATTTAACATTAAAGTAATTGTAAATAGAATAATAATAACAACATATTTTTGATGTGCCGGACAGACGCCCTACCAACAACTTAACTGATTGGTGCCCATGTACGAGAAACACTGAGAATTAACGAAACTCACAAAGTTTGTGAGGGTACATGTTATTGCGAGTGGTCGCGTTTTTGTTATTTTTTACAATTCACAACATCCATGTGAGGGAAGCCGCGAGCAACAGCTATTACTGTATATCGTTAACATGTAAGCAGTGATTTAAATCCCTATTGCTGCTAGTAACAAACAAAAAAGTGTTTTTCCCCTAACCCTGCCCCAAGTTTACAGGAATATACAGAAAGCATTGATAGTGTAACACATACAAAGCAATTATTTTAAAGGGATAGTAAAGTCCAAATTAAACTTTCATTATTCAGAAAGGGCATATAATTTTAAACAACTTTCTAATTTACTTTTATCATCAAATTTGCTTTGTTCTCTTGGTATTCTTAGTTGAAAGCTAAACCTAGGTAGACTCGTGCTAATTTCTAAGCACTTGATGGTCGCCTCTGGATTTGACAGTTTTTTCACAGCTAGAGGGCGTTAGTTCATGTGTTTCATAAAGATAATATTGTGCTCATACACGTGAAGTTATTTAAGAGTCAGCACTAATTGCATGAAATGCAAGTCTGTCAATAGATCTGAGATAAGGAGGCAGTCAGCAGAAGCTTAGATACAGGGTAATTACAGAAGTATATTTCTATAACAGTGTTATGAAAAACTGGGGAATGGTAAATAAAGGGATTATCTATCTTTTTAAACAATAACATTTTTGGTGTTTACTATCCCTTTAACTCTTTGTCTGCTTGTAACACACAGAGATATTTTAACTAGTAGCACATACAGCGGAATAACACACCCCATGGTTGGAGGTAACAAACACAGAACAGAGATTTTAGCACAATTGCTACAAGTAATATACACAGAGTAGTATTTTGACATGCCTTAACTGTCAGTAACACATAAGACAATACACTTTTAACCCTCCTTGGTTGGCCTGTGCTGCATCCCCTCTTTCTGACAACATATTATAATGGCTTTAAAAGTTTTTTTTCAACTTTTATGGTTTCATGTCCCTTTAAGTGTCTAGTTTATTAAACAGATTTTATTGGACAATCTTTAGAAATACTGTACAGTCTGGTTGAATATTGGACACCTGACAACCTTACTTACACTGATTTGTACATTAAAAATACCAGCCATACCCATAAAACACTGGCTGGTTGGCAACCCTAACTGGAATAGAGCTTAGATGATGGTACTGGGAGAGGATAAAGTAGACAGAAGAGATTATTGTGTTAGGCATCAAACTAAAGTCCCTAGTGTTTGTTATAGCCTCTATTAATCTTCTATATAGTTAAATAACATTTTGTAGCATTGTCAAAATACTATGGTTAACAGATTAATTTTTTCACTTTACAGGTCAGACAGGAACTGTAAACAAGCCTTTGATAAAGAGGAAAAAAAAAACAAATCAAGGTAAGGGGTCCAGTACTGCCATATAATAAACACTATGGGGGATATCTAACAAGCCATCAACTTTGTTGCATTCGACGGCACCAATACGGGCCTAATTACGATCTCTATATTTATAAAAAAAAGCCTGCAAAAAGCCGCGCACCAAGTACGGGGCAATGAGCATCGGACTGTTGTTAACTAGCAGTCATCAATCTCGCTGCTATTTGGCTTTTTACCAACTTTATTTATACCCTGTCACTAAACGCTGCCACTATACTAAAATGTTTAACCCCTATCCCGCCACTCCCGGACCCTGCCGCAATGAAATAAAAGTATTAACCCCTATCCCGCCGCTCTTGCACCTAACCCCTATACCGCCTCTCCCGGACCCCACCGCAACTAAATAAAAGTATTAACCCCATCCCGCCGCTCTTGGACCTAACCCCTATACCGCCTCCCCCTAAACCCCTGGCCTACCACATCACTACCACTAACTAAACCTATTAACCCCTAAACCGCCAGCCCCCCACATTGCCATAAACTAAATTAAGCTATTAACCCCTAAACCTAACAACCCGCTAACTTTACATTAAAATTACAACATCTCTATCTTATAATAAATTAAAACTTACCTTTAGAATTAAATTAAACTATATTAAACTATTAATTATGCTACCCTAACCATTATACTAAAATTACATTAAACTACCAATTAAATTAACTATATTACATATTAAAAAAAAACTAACCCTACTCACATTATTTAAATCTACAATAAAAAATTACTAAGTTTCAAAAAATCAAACACTAAGTTGTAAAAACAAACAAACAAACACTAAGCTACAAAAACAAACACTAAGTTACAAAAACAAACAAACCACAGTATCAAAAATAAAAATGAATTACACCTAGCCCTATCAAAATAAAAAAGCCCCCCCAAAATAAAAAAAAAACCCTAGCCTACAATAAACTACCAATGGCCCTTAAAAGGGCCTTTTGCGGGGCATTGCCCCAAAGAAATCAGCTCTTTTGCCTGTAAAGAAAAATACAAACACCCCCAACAGTTAAACCCACCACCCACACAACCAACCCCCCCAAATAAAAAACCTTATCTAAAAAACCTAAGCTCCCCATTGCCCTGAAAAGGGTATTTGTATGGGCATTGCCCTTTAAAGGGCATTTAGCTCTTTTACTGCCTAGACCCTACTCTAAAAATAAAACCCACCCAAAAACCCCTTAAATAAACCTAACACTAACCCCCGATGATCCACTTACAGTTCTTGAAGTTCTGCTTGAAGGACTCATCCAGCCAGCAAAAAGTCTTCATCCGGGCGGCCTCTTCCATCTTCATCCAGCTGGCAAAGTCTTCATCCATGCGGCCTCTTCTATCTTCATCTGTCCAGCGCGGGTCCATCCTGAAGACATCCGGCGTGGAGCGGGTCCATCCTGAAGACATCCGACGAGGAGCTCCACTTCAATACGGTCTCTGACGTAAACTGGATCTTGAATGCAAGTGACATCATCCAAGATGGCATCCCTTGCATTCCTATTGGCTGAAAGGTTCCAATCAGCCAATAGGATTTGAGCAGCTGTCATCATATTGGCTGTTCCAATCAGCCAATAGGATGAGAGCTCAATCCTATTGGCTGATTGGAACAGCCAATAGGATGAGAGCTCACTCCTATTGGCTGATTGGAACAGTCAATAGGATGAGAGCTGCTCAAATCCTATTGGCTGATTGGAACAGCCAATAGGATTTTAGCGGCTCTAATCCTATTGGCTGATTGGAACCTTTCAGCCAATAGGAATGCAAGGGACGCCATCTTGGATGACGTCACTTGCATTCAAGATCCAGTTTACGTTGGAGACCGTATTGAAGAGGAGCTCCTCGTCCGATGTCTTCAGGATGGACCCGCTCTGCGCCGGATATCTTCAGGATGGACCCGCTCCACGCCGGATGGATGAAAATAGAAGAGGCCGCATGGACGAAGACTTTGCCGGCTGGATGAAGATGGAAGAGGCTGCCCGGATGAAGACTTCTTGCCAGCTGGATGGATCCTTCAAGCGGAACTTCAAGAACTGTAAGTGGATCGTCGGGGGTTAGTGTTAAGTTTATTTAAGGGTTTTTTGGGTGGGTTTTATTTTGAGCAGTAGGGTCTGGGCAGTAAATGAGTTAAATGCCCTTTTAAGGACAATGCCCATACAAATGCCCTTTTCAGGGCAATGGAGAGCTTAGGTTTTTTTAGATAGGGTTTTTATTTGGGGGGGTTGGTTGTGTGGGTTGTGGGTTTTACTGTTTGGGGGGTGTTTGTATTTTTCTTTACAGGTAAAAGAGCTGATTTATTTGGGGCAATGCCCCGCAAAAGGCCCTTTTAAGGGCCATTGGTAGTTTATTGTAGGCTAGGGTTTTTTTATTTTGGGGGGGCTTTTTTATTTTGATAGGGCTATTAGATTAGGTGTAATTCGTTTTTATTTTTGATACTGTGGTTTGTTTGTTTTTGTAACTTAGTGTTTGTTTGTTTGTTTGTTTTTGTAACTTAGTGTTTGTTTTTTTTGTAACTTAGTAATTTTTTATTGTAGATTTAAATAATTTGAGCAGGGTTAGGTTTTTCTTAATATGTAATATAGTTAATTTAATTGGTAGTTTAATGTAATTTTAGTATAATAGTTAGGGTAGGTTAATTAATAGTTAAATATAGTTTAATTTAATTCTAAAGGTAAGTTTTAATTTATTATAAGATAGGGATGTTGTAATTTTAATGTAAAGTTAGCGGGTTGTTAGGTTTAGGGGTTAATAGCTTAATTTAGTTTATGGTGATGTGGGGTGCTGGGGTTTAGGGGTTAATAGGTTTAGTTAGTGGTAGAGATGTGGGAGGCCAGGGGTTTAGGGGTTAATACTTTTATTTAGTTGCGGTGTGGTTCGGGAACGGCGGAATAGGGGTTAATACTTTTATTTAGTTGCGGCTGGATCGGGCGGCAGATTAGGGGTGTTTAGATTCGGGCTTATGTTAGGGTGTTAGGTGTAAACTTTACTAGTTTTCTACCATATAAATCAATGGGATATCCGGCAGCATCGAACATAAGATTTTGCTGCTTTCAGACTCCCATTGATTCCTATGGCATCCGCGGCCTCCAGGGTGGCGGATTGAATACCAGGTATGCTGGGCTGGACTAGCCGTGAGCGTACCAGTTAACTATTTGATAACTTTTAAAAAGTGTCAAATAGTGCCGAATGTGTATTTGGAACATCTGTAATGACGTAAGCATCGATCTGTGTTGGATTGAGACCGGCGGATCATATGTTACGTCACAGATTTCCACTTTTGCCGGTCTGTAGGCTTTGATAACTAGGTCAAATCAAGCTTGCCACAATTACGCTGCAGAATTCCACCATATTTACGGTTGATGGCTTGATAAATATCCCGCTATGACCTAGATTACAAGTAGAGAGATACATTTGTTTCGCTCATGCGTGCTGAATTACAAGTTGAAAGTAAACCGTTAGCACGCAAGAGAAAGGCTCAGGCACTCTAACTTCAGGACTTTGGATACTGTGACCGTGCTATCTCCCTCCCTTCATAGATAAAGCCAGCACTCAACCAAAAATACAAAAAATGAAGTCTTTATTATATCAAAAATTAATAAAAACCCAAATAAATTCTTAGCTTAAATAATTTTATTCATTTTAATGCTTTTGCATACAAATTTGACATGTGAAATATTTACAGTAAATACAAAGTTAAACACTTTATTACATTTAAATATTGCATAAATATGAATTTACATGGTTTCAGCTACTTAACTGCAAAGGGTTTGTATATATGTCTATATATGTGTACATATGTATTTATGTGTTTATATGTGTATATATGTGTAAATACATATATACACACATATACATACATAAATACATATGTACACACATATAAATATATATCCACACATACATAAACATATTTAGACATGTGTATGTATGTGTATCTATGCTGAAGCCCTTTGCAGTCTGTATTAGATAGTGTTATTATGAGATTAACTTTACTGTATATGTATTTTTTATGTGTTTTAGACACTTTTGACTCGCATAACAGTTAACCAAAAGTCTGAGGTATTCCAACGTGCGTTAAATTAAATTGCACTCAAATGATTGCGTTTACTTTCAACCTGCAATATGCGTGTTTCTTACAACGCGTGCAAACAGCTGCAATAAACCAGATATCGCTCGCACTAAACAGCGCCACTAGTAATCTAGCCCTAATTTAGCAAACAAGTTGTTAATGCATTCATCAAACATTCATAAGGTAGCTACGAAGTTACAAGGTGTTTTATGTCCATTTGAAGCAGCCCCAGAAAATGCAGATAGATTTTATGGGACGTTTAGGCCCACACCACCCCTTTCAGTGTGGCTTTAATCATGCATTCCTCACCTGCAAGTAAACACAGAGCTCCTTGACAGAATTTTTATGCCAAATATTTAAGGCAGCTTAGGTGATGTTTCACTTTCTTTTATAAGCCATTTTGTTCCATTAGAAAACTGCTGTTAGTTAAGCCGCATGAGAACTTGATATCAGGTTAACAAGTATAAGATAGTTAAGATAACAGGGATATACGGTTAAACAAGGAAAAACTATATAAAAAACATGAGTTTCAAAAACTTTTTAAATGGGATTTTGCAGGGATTTTAGATATTTTAAATGAACATTCAGTCGGTCGCAGTTCAGTTGTGCATTAATTTGAGATTTGTAGGCAAAGTAAGTTTGTTGTTTGTAAAGATAATTGCCTGAGCTAGAATGTCTTTATTTTCTTTCAGATCCTAAAGCCCCAGAAGTTGAAGAAATAAAAATACCCGAGCTGATAATAAATACTGAAGCAGAGTTTAAATGTAAATGCTCCAATTTTTTCCCAAATGATCTGCGAGTGGAATGGCGCCAAAAAGAGGGAGGAAGAGACTTTGTTCGTGTTAATTTAGGAAACTGCAGAATTCCTATTATTCAACAAATAGAGCAGCCTGATGGCGCATTCACATGTACTGCAATATTAGGTTTTACTCCACCCGAGAACTCAGAGGAAGAACTTGATTTCATGTGCACAGTGGAACATTCTGCTCTGCTCTATAAATATAGCATAAATATGAATTTACATGGTTTCAGCTACTTAATTGCAAATGGTTTGTATATATGTCTATATATGTGTACATATGTATTTATGTGTTTATATGTGTATATATGTGTAAATACATATATACACACATATACATACATAAATACATATGTACACACATATAAATATATAGCTGCAATAAACCAGATATCGCTCGCACTAAACAGCGCCACTAGTAATCTAGCCCTAATTTAGCAAACAAGTTGTTAATGCATTCATCAAACATTCATAAGGTAGCTACGAAGTTACAAGGTGTTTTATGTCCATTTGAAGCAGCCCCAGAAAATGCAGATAGATTTTATGGGACGTTTAGTCCCACACCACCCCCTTCAGTGTGGCTTTAATCATGCATTCCTCACCTGCAAGTAAACACAGAGCTCCTTGACAGAATTTTTATGCCAAATATTTAAGGCAGCTTAGGTGATGTTTCACTTTCTTTTATAAGCCATTTTGTTCCATTAGAAAACTGCTGTTAGTTAAGCCGCATGAGAACTTGATATCAGGTTAACAAGTATAAGATAGTTAAGATAACAGGGATATACGGTTAAACAAGGAAAAACTATATAAAAAACATGAGTTTCAAAAACTTTTTAAATGGGATTTTGCAGGGATTTTAGATATTTTAAATGAACATTCAGTCGGTCGCAGTTCAGTTGTGCATTAATTTGAGATTTGTAGGCAAAGTAAGTTTGTTGTTTGTAAAGATAATTGCCTGAGCCAGAATGTCTTTATTTTCTTTCAGATTCTAAAGCCCCAGAAGTTGAAGAAATAGAAATACCCGAGCTGATAATAAATACTGAAGCTGAGTTTAAATGTAAATGCTCTAATTATTTCCCAAATGATCTGCAAGTGGAATGGCGCCAAAAAAAGGGAGGAAGAGACTTTATTCGTGTTAATTTAGGAAACTGCAGAATTCCTGTTATTGAACCAATAGAGCAGCCTAATGGCGCATTCACATGTACTGCAATATTAGGTTTTACTCCACCCGAGAACTCAGAGGAAGAACTTGATTTCATGTGCACAGTGACACATTCTGCTCTGAAACTGTCAATTATAAAAACCACAGGACCCCTTACAATTCTAGGTGGGTACATAATAATTATATATTAATTTAAACAGAAGTTATGTACTGTAAAATAGGTCATATTTTAAAGGAAAGCTGCTGGCAGACAAAAGTGTTTCTTTTCTGACAGTGTTATGATATTTTCTTTCTTCACATGTCCAGTTATTCTTTGTTATGCTAAGCACTGCAGCCTTCTCTGAAAGATAAGGTCATGGATTAAAGTCTTTTAAAGAACTGACCAGAAATATCAGTAGAAAACATGAGTTCCTCCCCACAGCATTACTTTTAGATTTCATTCTATTTTTCTCAACATCAATTTTGTTTAATGACTTTCTATCTTAACTGGCTTACATTATGCCCTACTTCCAAAAAATGTGCATTTGTTAAGGATTCTCAAACTTATCACAATATTCCTTATTGAGTGTCAATAAGGAAGGTCTGGTGTTCAGCCTTAGACCCCATGAGATCTTCTTTACCCAGTGGTATTCTATAATGTTTCTGCATATAAATCCCATGCTGTAGTTTTGTTCATAGCCTTAACACAAGTTTCATTTTGATTTTTGTCCATGCCATGCGTCAATTTTCTCCTCGTCCCAAGCTTTAGCAGTTTCACATGCAGTGCCCTGCGGTTCCTCTCAACTAGCTCCTGGGGGTGTTTATTTACCAGGAGATTTTCCTGCGCAGATAACTTCTAAGGTTTCTGCTGCCTTATTAGCCTTCCCTATACTGTAGCTGGTAAGAGAAAGAGGAAATCTAAGAACTTTCTCATACCAAGAGTTCTGAATCTTAGTCTGCATTAGTCAGTCTTTCTCAGTTATCTGTAGAAGATAATTCCTCAGTGGCTTCTGAGGGAGAGATCTCTGAGACTGTGGTGGCTAGTACAGCAGATCCAGAGGCGCACCTCTGATTGCTTTTGAATCAGGTCCTTGCTACCTTGGCGGACTCTGACTCTACTGTCGCTGAGACTCCTAAGAAGTCTAATAAGCTTAAAGGGACACTGAACCCAAATTTTTTCTTTTGTAATTTAGAAAGAGCATGCAATTTTAAGCAACTTTCTAATTTCCTCCTATTATCAATTTTTCTTTGTTCTCTTGCTATCATTATTTGAAAAAGAAGGCATCAAAGCTTTTTTTTTTGGTTTCAGTACTCTGGACAGCACTTTTTTATTGGTGGATGAATTTATCCACCAATCAGCAAGGACAACCCAGGTTGTTCACAAAAATGGGCCGGCATCTAAACTTACATTCTTGCATTTCAAATAAAGATACCAAGAGAATGAAGAAAATTTGATAATATGAGTATATTAGAAAGTTGCTTAAAATTTCATGCTCAATCTGAATCACGAAAGAAAATTTTTGGGTACAGTGTCCCTTTAACAGAGTGTTTGATGTCAAACCTTCATCGGTAGAGGTATTTCCAGTCCCAGATCGTATGTCGGAAATTATAGCTCAGGAAAGGGAAAAACCAGGGTATTCCTTTTTCCCCGCCCCCTGTTTTTAAGAAAAAGTTTCCTGTAGCTGACTATGTACGTGACTTGTGGTGCACCGTACCCAAGGTAGAGGGCGCTATATCTACTCTAGCCAAAATAACTACTATCCCTCTTGAGAATAGTTCTCCTTTCAAGGATCCCATGGATAAGGTGCTGGAAGCTTACTTAAGAAAGATGTACATTCATCAAGGTTTACAATGGCAACCTGTTGCAAGTATTTCTACGGTTGGGGGCGCAGCATCTTGCAATTCCTTGTCTGACCTAATTTCAGATGAAACTACTATAGAGGAGATCCAAGATAGGATTAAGGCTCTAAAACTGGCTAATACTTTTATCTGTGATGCCAGCATGCAAGTTGTTAGACTGGGAGCCAAGATTTCCAGCCTTGCGGTTCTAGCCCGCAGAGCTCTGTGGTTAAAAATCTTGGTCTGCAGAAGTAACATCTAAATACAAAATGTTGTCTTTACTCTTTAAGGGCAATACTTTTTTTGGTCCTGGTCTGGCTGGGATCATTTCTGAGATTACTGGTGGAAAGGGATCTTTCCTACCTCAAGAAAAGAAGTGTAATTTTCGTTCCTTTTGTAACTTCAAGGCACAAAAGTTTACCTCTTCCAAGCTGGAGCACTCCAGTACTTCATGCAGGTCCAGACAGCCTTGGAATAAGGGGAAGCAAGCCAAGAAACTTTCCTCTGATTCTAAATCAGCATCCAGTCCTGGATCAAAAAGGAGCCAGGCTTTCCTTCTTTTGACAGGCTTGGACCCCTCAAAAAGGAGGGAAGGTTCCTTCCTTCAAGATGGAGACTATTCGCTCCATTCTTCCCTTGGTTCAGGAGGGTCAGTTCATGACTTCCATAGACCTGTAGGACACATATCTTCATATTCCTTTTCACAAGGAACATCACTGCTCCTTGGATCTTTACAAAGGTCCTAGGGGCCCTTTTGGCGGTGGTCAGATCTCAGGGTATAAAGGTGGCTCCATACCTAGCAAAATCCTTTAGCAAAATCTCCCACAGACACTCTGTTGTCTATTTTTCATACTCATGGGTTTTTGGGAATGATCATAGATTCTCTGTCTATGAAGATTTTTCTGACGGAGGTAAGAAAATCCCAAATTCTTGCTTCCTGTCTTGCCCTTCAGTCCTCTATTCGTCCATCAGTGGCTCAGTGTATAGAAGTAATCGGCCTAATGGTTGCTTCTATGGACATAATTCCTTTTGCTCATTTCCATCTAAGACTTCTACAGCTATGCATGCTCAGACAATGGAACGGAGACCACTCTGATCTCTCTCAGAAGACAGTCTTAGACTCTTTAACGAGAGACTCTCTATCTTGGTGGATTTCTCAGGATCATCTGTCTAAGGGAACCTGCTTCCTGAGACAATCTTGGGGAAATTGTGACCACAGATGCCAGCCTGTCAGGCTGGGGTACAGTTTGGGGCTCTCTAAAGACTCAGATTCTTTGAAACCGGGAAGGGTCTTCTCTCCAATTAAACATCTTGGAACTGAGAGCAATCTTCAATGCTCTATCATCTTGGTCTCAAAATAGGTTCTGTCCGGTTTATCAGATTTCAGTCGGACAACATCACCTCAGTGGCATATATCAAACACCAGGGAGGAACTCAGAGTTTCTTAGCCATTAAGGATTTGAATCACATTCTCCAGTGGGTGGAGGCTCATGATTGTCTCCTCTCTGCCATCCACATCCCAGGGGTAGACAACTGGGAAGCTGATTTTCTGAGCAGGCAGACTTTTCATCAAGGGGAGTAGGCTCTCCATCCAGAAGTATTCTCAAGTATAACCTTCAGGTGGGGGGTCCTGTAGTTGGATCTGATGGTGTCTCATCTAAACACGAAGGTTCCAAGGTACGGGTCAAGCTCAAGATATCATCAAGCAGTTCTGATTGATGCTCTAGCAGTTCCTTGTGATATCGATCTAGCTTACTTGTTCCCTCTGTTTGCCCTTCTTCCTTGAGTAATAACTTGTATTATCTATCTCCCGTATAGAAATTAACTAGTGAAATCATTGCAAGATTATTGTTTTGTTTCATATAATAAGTCACATGCGGGATTAACTAACTCAAATATTGCTCAAAGGTATATATGGACTATGCAAGTCTGAATACAAAGGATTGAGACTGTATAAAAGAGATCTGAACATTGAGAGGTACATAAAGGACTGGTCGAGTACCATTTTAAACTAAACCTGTACCTCTTAAAAAAAATGTTTATATTAACAACTAAGAACAGAACAAAACATACAACAAAACATACAACAAAACGTAAAACTAAATATTAACACTGGTGGTTTGCCCAAAAGGGCATACTAATTCTCGTTGCAGTGGGTATAACAGGTAATATGCAGCTTTATATAAGATTAAATATATGTATAAGTGGTGCTCACAAAGCAAAGAAACCAAGTGACATTCAGTTGTGCATATATATATATATATATATATATATATATGTACGCATACACACATACATATACATACCCACACATACAAGCCGTTGTAGATGAAACTAATAAAGTGAAACAGCAGGCTTTTATAATATGAGATTAGGTAAGCCAAGGCATCAAATACCAGTTGCATCATTCAATATGAAGAGAGAGGCAGCACTGAAAGATAATTAGCAGGAATGTTTAAGTAATGAACTAAAGGAAAAGGTGACAGTACCTCAGTACTCAAAAAATACTTATTATAAACAAGAAACAATATCACTTAGTCCTGCTCAGACCTTCTGGATGCCAGTATTGCATAGCACAGTATAATTGTTGTTGGGGTCAATCCCCTTTTGTAGATAGCTTTTCTGCAATCCGTGCATTCCTGGTTGGTTCTGGGCAGAACTGTGTGAATATATTAATCCCTAATAATTTTGTTTACTCTGATCTCACACACACCGCACACATCATTTTTTATTCTAAGTTTTAAATGTTTGTTAACACACACAATTTATGTGATACACATCTTCATTTTATCAATTTATAGTAAAGGTTACGTTTTAACATACATCCAGGGTCTGGCTGTAACCGGACTATAGATATTGTTTCTTGTTTATAATAAGTATTTTTTGAGTGCTGAGGTGCTGTCACCTTTTCCTTTAGTTGATACCTCTATATAACTGACAGTCAGCACCCCCCTGTAATAACATATTGTTATAAATATAATCTTACACATTTAGTGCAATCTGCACTGTTTGTTTCTGACATAGATTGCTCTTAAGGGGTTTATATTTGTTGAACTACACTATCTAACTTAATCTAAATGTTTAAGTAATGCTACTAGGGCCCCATCCGATATGCAGCTCCGCCCGCAAAAGCCCTCGACGCCATTTTTTGCGCGGGTTTGGTATCACATATACGGCGTAGCATGAAAGTTACGCGCGTATATTTCAGCCTTCGCCCATATTGTTTTTCCCACAGACTGACATAGAAAACACGCACAATTTGGTATCCAATATACAGCGTAAGTACTTACGTGCGCAGAATTCAGAAAATCTACTCCATTCTCATCTCACCACAAATTGCAGGCGCAGCAACCCTTGCACTGACTTATAAACCAACGTAACTCTCTGAAGGCCTAACAAATGCATGCTCAACAACATACATATCAGCAGCTTGATCTCAAACAGTTAAACCTCTTCCAAGCATTTATTATTCCTGTCCCTGCAAGTGTGTCAAGTGTGTCAAACCAATCACAAACAGCACAACCTCTCAACAGGAAGCCTAAAAAACCCGCCAATGCACATCCTCATTAGCCACCATGTTTTCCCTGCTTTCCATAGAGAGACAATATCATGGGGCACAAGGGGTGCATCATGGGGCACAAGTGGTGCTGGAAGCCCTACAAGCCCCTGTTGTTCCGTCTATACATGCTGATTCTATAGTTGCTGCTGAGGTCCCTGGTCATGGTGCTGCCCCTGCTGCTGCCCCTGCTGCAGCTGTTCATCGAATTACATACTGCGGATTTCCACTGCATGTAAGTGAAACTACTACATCCCACCCCCCTTCCCTTAACCACCCTAATTACTGAAAAGATCTCATTAGTTTAATTCATGTTTAGGTCACTATGATTTATTGACTATCATTAAGAAGAATGAAAATGGATGTTTATACCTTATGTTCACACCTTCTGTAAATACATTATTATTTAGATATATATACCCATGTGCAGGGATAGGCAAGGTGTCCTTCACTAAAGGTCTTTACTTTAGAAAATGTCCGCCACAGCCTTGGCTCATGCCTATCCCTGCCCATGTGTCAATTTCTATTGGATGTGAGAAACCTTGATTTACATCTTAGAAGTGAATATTACTATATGTACCCTTCATACACAACTATGTGATGTGGTTTATAGAACATGAATATGTCATAAACATGATAATATTACCTTTTTTGGCCCATTTCCACACAGGCCTTATTATATGTTTAAACACTATTAGTGTAGTAAAATACCCCTCACATGGATGTGGATGACAATTATATGGTAAATAACAGAGGACAAGATTTATGGTGAACTATAAGAATATTTATTTCTTTTTAGGCTTTTTTGGATGAGGGGGCTGAGGTGACTGTAGTGGATTTCCTTGTTCTCCTGGTTTGTGAAGATTCAGATGATTCTGCTGGAGTGCTGGCCACAGATGATAGGCTGGAGGCAGTGTCCTGCTGGTATGTAAAGTGCTCAACCAACACACCCAAGAGTTGATTTTGTTCCCGCCATCTATTGTCCATCTGCATCTGCATATCAGACAGAATTTGCATCATCTGCGACTGGTTTTGAACAATTCCATTTAATGATGCTGCCATGTCCCTCTGCAGCTCTATGCTACGCTTGTGTAACCTCTCTTGGCTCCTGTGTAACCTCTCTTGGCTCCTGTGAAACCTCTCCTGGCTCCTGTGAAACCTCTCTTGGCCTCTTTGTCTGCTCTCGCAGCTTGTTATGAGCCTCCTCTGGAGTGCAATGTATTCCTCACCCAGGGGAGAATACAATCCATCCACAGGCTCTTGAGCAGCAGGGCTCCTAGGTGCTTGAGGTGCAGGTTCAGCTGTATCTGCTGGTGCTTGAGGGACAACTTCAGCTGCATCTGTTGGTGCTTGAGGGACAACTTCAGCTGCATCTGCTGGTGCTTGAGGGACAACTTCAGCTGCATCTGCTGGTGCTTGAAGAACAACTTCAGCTGCATCTGCTGGTGCTTGAGGAACAACTTCATCTGCATGTGCTTGTGGGACATCTTCATCTGCTGGTGTTTGTGGGAAATCTTCAGCTATATGCTCATCTGCAGATGGTGGAGCTCTCCCAAGGGAAGAGGATGGTGGAGCTCTCCCAAGGGAAGAGGATGGTGGAGCTCTCCCAAGGGAAGAGGATGGTGGAGCTCTCCCAAGAGAAGAGGATGGTGGAGCTCTCCCAAGTGAAGAGGATGGTGGAGCTCTCCCAAGGGAAGAGGATGGTGGAGCTCTCAGGGTGGATTGGTAGTCCCATTGATGACCAGTGTGTGACCACTCAGCCTGTCCAGTTTGCACTTCTTGGGACATACCCTGTGTGTAAAAGCCATGACTGCCCTGATATTGTGTTGGGGGGGGTAAAGACATGGACCCTTTGTGGCTGACTTGGCTCCCCCTCAAAGCCAAAAGAAGAGTATTCCTCTGGCCAGGAATCTTGCCAGGGCTCATATGGCAATAGTTGTGGCATCACTTCTGGGTCCTCAACTGAAGCCATCCAACCCTGCTCATGCCTGGGAGCATAATGTTCACGTGGTTGCCTGTAGACTGGTGGTGGTGGCTGCATGCCTGTGACTCGTGGTGGTGGTGGAGGTGGCGGCATGCCTGTTTGCAGCCTGGTGACAGGAGGTTCTGTGGAGGAGTCAAATGATGAGAGAGATTAGTACAGTCATATATATGTCCATGTGGGCATACAATGTACATTGATACATGCTAGGGCATATACTCATTCTCATGTCAAACTCTATAACATGCATGTGCACAATGTGATTTGTGATATGAGGGATTTTAATCTGCACAGTATACAGGTATGTGTTTCATACAATAGTTATGTGTACATGTCAATGATGAAAAAAATGTGTTCTTTAAGTGACACTATGGTCACACAATTTACTTTAGCCTGATGTAGGCACAGAACCTGCTTTCTGAGCTAAAAGTATTGTGATGGCTATAGTGTCCATTTACTGAAAACTCTTCATGTGGCTTGTGGCCTGTGTTACTCTGAGACATGTTAGTATTGCACTAGTCCACCTCATATCATGAATTGCATTGTGTTAAGTAGCATTAATGTCAAATATAATTGTAGATGTTTTTGTTAGTAGGCCAAATACCATGCTCCTCATTGTGTACATGAATGTGTGACATTAAAGGATGTTATATCTCAAATACATATCATACTGGTGTGTGGGATGTTACTCACCAGCATGAGGTGCTGTGGTTGCAGCCCCTGAGTCACGAGCCCCTGGAAGTCCACGGACTGCTGTGATACTCAGGGACCTGCGTATCATCTCCTGCCAGGTGTTGTATTCTGTGTCCAGGGGTGGACCACCATCTGTTCCCCTCTGGTGCATGGCTTCCTGCCCCATCTTTTCTTTCACCCGACTCTTACAGTCATTCCACCTTTTTTTAAGTCCCTCAACAGTCCTCCTCTGCGGGCCACACTGTTGACGGCATCCTCTACCGCCAACCATGCTGTTTTACACCTTCTGGCAACACCTTTGCCCTTCTCCTGGCCAAAGAGGGCACTGTGGTTGTCCATGATGGCCTGGACTAGGGCAACATTCTCATTGAATGAGAAGTTAGGACATCTCATCCTCTCATCCTCTGCGGACACCTGGCTTGCTCCCCACGATGTCCCTGGTGTGGGTTCCTCCCTATCCTCTCCCTCCTCCCCCCATCTGTCCCCATGTGCACCCTCTGTCCCTCTTCTAGATGTGCCTGGTCTCTGGGCATCTCCCCTCCCATCATCCCTTCTAGCTCTCCCTCTCCACACTCCACTGACGGGGACCCCGCTGCTCCTCCTGTCCTCTACAATACTCCTCTCCCTGCCACTCCTCTCCCCTCCTCCCCTCCGCCCTACCTCTCCCTGCCATCCTCACACTACACACACTCACACACTCACACTCACTCCCAGTTCAATCACACACAATCACAACCAAACACTCAGCCTATCACACTGTAAAATTGAAATAAAATGTGTGAGGTGTTAGAAAAAAAAAAGTGTGGTGTATTTGTATATGTATTTATGCAATATGTGTGCAATATGTAAAAAGATGTGTAAGTGTACAAGCTTAACCAACCAACAATGCGACCTAACTAACTCCTCTGTTTGCGCCTCTCTCTCTACTCTGTCTAATCCTCCACTCCACTGTAGTGTGCTGTAGCTCAACGAACCATCCAGACACACTGAAGAAAATGGCGGCTGCGCATGGGTTTATATATGACTTTTGAATAGCGTAATTATGTGGCGCATTTTTAGATGTAGTCGCAGGTTATTTTTACGAGTGTTAGCCTAATTTGCATAAAACTACTCTTTATTGAGACTTTACGTGGACAAAATACAGGCGTAAGTTACTTGCGACGAGTAAAATGTGTATTTGCGCACTTTTCGGAAGAAACCCAGTTTGTCCTACTTACGCCACTTTAGCATCTGAGGGCGCAGTAGATGTAATACCCCAATGTGCAAGGTGAAATTACGGGCGGCGTGGGTTCCCTTGCTTGCGCCGAAAACTATGCCGTATATCAGATCGCCCCCTAATGTCTAGGCTATACTGTGGAAACAGAGACTGGGCAATCCCAGTATATTAAACACAAGTGATGCATGAGACTGCAAATAATTCTAATAAAGTAAAACCGCATGCTTCTGCATATAGAGTAAACTGAAGTATATAAGAATAGAAAATACAAATTGCATCCTACAATGTAAAAAAAAAAAGAGACAGGATTGAGAAATCATTAACAAGATCTAAAAGCAGTAATACCAATGTCTAGGTTATACTGTGGAAACAAATCAGGAGTTTTCAGCATGGGAAACTGGGCAACCTCAATATGTTAACTCTAAAGTATGTAATTCTAAGAAAGGGAAACCATATTTTCCTACATATACACATAGAAAGCAAAATGAGGTATCAGAGTACAAAATGCAAATTGTTTCATTCAATGTGATGACTGAGACAGCATTGATAGGGAGTGAACAAAATCTACATTGCTGAATACTTGCTGTTGAATATTCAAAATAAAAAAAAAAGGATTGCAGGCATATTTTTTTTATCAAGGTTGTAAGCAACCTGTCATAAGTCATAAGTAAAATGATGGTGCACTGCCATCTCTTTAAAGCAGTCCCTTATGGAAGTCCCAAACATGAGGGGGGTGAATTAATACCCTATCTCTGCAAAAGATATCATCCAACTCCTACACGAGCAGGGAGAGGATGAACTCTGCAAACAAAGCATTAGTGAACAGGACATAAACTGCTCCAAGTGTGGAATGAGAAATATATTGAAGCTGTCCCTGAAAAGGGCCTGCAGAGCTTTACATCTTTTCTATCAAGACAGTCTACCCACCTGTTGCTCCACTGAAATGGTCTGGTAAGTTTATAACACTAAGGGTTCCTCTGAGAGCAGCCAGCTGCTAGTAGCTCCGGAGCTGAAATCAGTAAATCAAATAGGCACAAGTCTGTTACGTTTAAACTGACCTCAGGGCATGTTTCTGCAGTCTTAGGTGGGAGTCTCAGTGATCCAAGAGATATATCCTCTGAGCAGCCGTTATGAGAGTCCAATATGGGAACAGTTAGATTGTCAGCATACTTCACAACATAGCCACGCTGTATTGGGTACTCAGTCATAGAATTTTCCTTGTGATCTTCACACATGGTCATTATCGGTTTGGTGCCTCTCACAACTCCCTGAATTTCCTGGCATAACTCTGAACAGACAGATAGCAATCTGTCCAGTGAAGGTGTAAACAGCGTGGTCAGTTCCTGGATGAGGTTATCTTTGCACATCAGCATGTTGAATCTTACTTTGCATCCAGGATTGTAGGAGGTTTCAGCTGCTGTTTATAAGAGGGCGTCGGCAGTTCTACTGCTGTCTCTTCTCAGGGGCAAGGGCGTGATGTAGGGGCCCTTCACACATCAGGTTTCAGCTGCACCAAGTGCCCGCATAAAATAGGATACCTGCTCAGTAAGAAAAGTAGCATGGGTAAGCTTGTGGCAGCGAGTAATTACTTTTTCTAAGAGCTGTTTTGCAGAGCTCTTTCTTCTTGCTGCCACCCGGTTGCTCCGCCCACCGGAAGTCCTGGCTTATGGACTTTTTATTATTTTTTGTTATTAATAAATGTGTGATTATTTTTGCACTTCACGCCTCAGTCTGATTCCTGGTACCCTGACACTAAGGTAATGTCGGATCACATGATCAATCAATAAATTGTTGTTCCTTCCTTTTGTCCTAAGCCTTCTTCTCAGAAGGAACATTTGTTACACAACCTGGATGTTGTGCATGCTTTAAAATTCTATCTGCAAGCAACCAAAGATTTTCAGCAATCCACTGCCCTGTTTGTTGTTTTCGCTGGTAAGCGTTAGGGCCAGAAGGCCACTTCTACTACTATTTCTCTCTGGTTAAGAAATGTTATCTGGTTAGCTTATGAGACAGATGGACAAAAGCCTCCTGAGAGAATTACGGCTTATTCCACTAGGGCTCTCTTCTTCCTTGGCTTTCAAAAATGAAGCTTCTGTGGAGCAAATCTGCAAGGCGGCCACTTGGTCATCATTGCATACTTTTTCCAAATTTGATACTTTTGCCTCGACTAAAGGCTTCCTTTGGGAGAAAGGAAGCGGTGGTGTCTTCAGTTAAGGTCCACCTGTCTTGTTCTCCCTCCCTTCCATTCTGTGTCCTCTAGGTTGGGTATTGGTTCCCACTAGTAATTGGAATGGATTTGTGGACTCTCCGTGCCATTGGATAGAAAACAAAATGTATGCTTACCTGATAAATGTCTTTCTTTCCTGGCATGGAGGGTCCACGACCTGCCCTTAAATTTGAGTTAATACGACTTTTTTTGTATAAACCTCAGGCACTTCTATACCCTTGTGTCATCTTCTTCTATTTCCATTTTCCTTTGACCGAATGACTGGGAATTATGGGTAATGGGAGTAAGACTTAACAGCTTTGCTGGGGTATTCTTTGCCTCCTCCTGCTGGCCAGGAGTTGAATTCCTACTAGTAATTGGAATGGATTTGTGGACTCTCCATGCCAGGAAAGAAATAAATGTATCAGGTAAGCATAAATTTTGTTTTTCTAAACTGTATTGTATTTTAAAATTGCTCTATAATTAATTGTTTTTTAATTACATGTTTAATTAATGTATTATCTGTACTTTATTTGATTTACACTTCTTTAGAATAATTTTCCTATCTGTTAATATAGTTAAGTTGATAAAACATAAAATTGTCCCAAAACCTAACCCTTTCCACATGTCCGGAGCACTATATGGCAGGAATAAAGTGCTGCCATCTAGTGCTCTTGCTAATGCATAACATTCTAGCAAAACTAATGCCTTGTACTGCTGCAAACACATATAGGGGGGTAGTTATCAACGTGTCTATTTTACCTGCCTTCGCCGGTTCAATACGCCTGCCTAAGCTCGCCTACCATCGCCGCCGCGGACCTGCAAAAATTCGCCTAAGTTATCAAAAAAGCTGTCAAAAAGCAGCGCACCAAGTACGGGGAGATGAGCAGCGGATTGTGAGAGTTATCACTCATCTGATCTCGCTGCTCTTCGGCTTTTTGACAGCTTTCTTGCTAGCCTGTCACTAAGCACCCACACTAACTACACTGTTCTACCCCCTATACCGGCGCCCCCGGAGCCCCCCGCAACTAAATAAAGTTACTAACCCCTAAACCGCCGCTCCTAGACCCCGCCGCAACTCTTATAAATGTATTAACCCCTAAACCGCCACTCCCGGACACCGCCGCAACCTACATTATACCTAGTAACCCCTATCCTGCCCCCCTATACCGCCGCCCTCTATAATAAAGTTATTAACCCCTATCCTGCCGATCCCAGACCTCACCGCAACTAAATAAATAGTTTAACCCCTAAACCGCCGCTCCCGGACCCCGCCGCAACCTATATTAAACTTATTAACCCCTAATCTGCCCCCCTACACCGTCGCCACCTATAATACATTTATTAACCCCTATCCTGCCCCCCACTCCACCGCCGCCACTGTAATAAAATTATTAACCCCTAAACCTAAGTCTAACACTAACCCTAACACCCCCCTAACTTAAATATTAATTAAATAAATCTAAATAATATTTCTATTATTAACTAAATGAATCCTATTTAAAACTAAATACTTACCTTTAAAATAAACCCTAATATAGCTATTTATATTTATTTTATAGCCCTGTAAAATAAATATAAATCCTAAAATACTGTAGCTACAATGTAATTATTAATTATATTGTAGCTATCTTAGGGTTTATTTTACAGGTAAGTATTTAGTTTTACATAGGAATAATTTATTAAAGTATAGTGTAGTGTTAGGTGTAATTGTAACTTAGGTTAGTTTTTATTTTACAGGTAAATTTCTCTTTATTTTAGCTAGGTAAGCTATTAAATAATTAATAACTATTTAATAACTATTGTACCTAGTTAAAATAAATTGAAAGTTACCTGTAAAATAAAATCCTAAGATAGCTACAATATAATTATTATTTATATTGTAGCTATATTAGGGTTTATTTTATAGGTAAGTATTTAGTTTTAAATAGGATTAACTTAGTTAATAAGAGAATATTATTTAGATTTATTTAATTATTATTTAAGTTAGGGGGGTTTTAGGGTTAGTGTTAGACTTAGGTTTAGGGGTTAATAATTTTATTACAGTGGCGGCGGTGTAGGGGGGGCAGGATAGGGGTTAATAAATGTATTATAGGTGTAGGGGGGGCAGATTAGGGGTTAATAAGTTTAATATAGGTTGCGGCGGGGTCCTGGAGCGGCGGTTTAGGGGTTAAACTATTTATTTAGTTGCGGCGAGGTGCGGGATCAGCAGGATAGGGGTTGATAACTTTATTATAGAGGGCGGCGGTATGGGGGGGCAAGATAGGGGTTAATAGGTATCATGTAGGTGGCGGCGGGGTCTGGGAGCGGCAGTTTAGGGGTTAATACATTTATTATAGTTGCGGTGGGCTCCGGGAGCGGCGGTTTAGGGGTTAATACATATATTATAGTTGCGTCGGGGACCGGGAGCGGCGGTTTAGGGGTTAACATATTTATTATAGCTTGCGGTGGGCTCCGGGAGCGGCGGTTTAGGGGTTAATCAGTTTATTAGAGCGGTGGTGGGCTCCGGGAGCGGCGGTTTAGGGGGTAATACATTTATTTAGTTGCGGCGGTGTAGGGGGGACAGATTAGGGGTGTTTAGACTCAGGGTACATGTTAGGGTGTTAGGTGCAGACATCTCCCATAGAAATCAATGGGATATCTGGCAGCAGCGAACATGAACTTTCGCTATGGTCAGACTCCCATTGATTCCTATGGGATCCGCCGCCTCCAGGGCGGCGGATTGAAAACCAGGTACGCTGGGCCGGAAAAGTGCCGAGCGTACCTACTAGTTTTTTGATAACTAGCAAAAGTAGTCAGATAGTGCCGCACTTGTGTGCGGAACATCTGTAGTGACGTAAGAATCGATCTGTGTCGGACTGAGTCCGGCGGATCGAAGCTTACGTCACTAAATTCTACTTTTGCCGGTCTCTAGCCTTTGATAACTAAGGCGAATCAGCCTCGCCACAAATACGCTGCGGAATTCCAGCGTATTTGAGGTTGACGGCTTGATAACTACCCCCCATACTCTCCTGAACTTACCTTCCTGCTTGTCAACAAAGGATACCAAGAGACCAAAGAAAATTTGATCATAGAAGTAAATTGGAAAGTTGTTTCAAATGACATGCTTTATCTGAATCATGAAATAAAAAAAGTGGGTTTCATGTTCCTTTAAGATTAGGACCAGAAAAAAATGCAGAATCTTAGCTTTCAGTAGAAAAATTATATATCGTCTTCATTTTTCCCTATTCAGCTGTTATTTCTGGGGTTAAATAATCAAAATGAATTAATTTTAAATGTTGTTTTCTATAAGAGGTAGACACTGCTTAATTATCTGATCTAAATATGTAAATTAAAATAATAATAATAATGAGGTATGCTCAGGAGTGTGCACCTGCCTTGCGCATTACACCAAGATTACAAGTTGTGCGGTAAATCCGTTGCATACATACCGTGCAAAATGGGTCCGTACCGCTATTTCCATAGTGCCGCCATAACAAGTCACCATAAAACTTTCTTTTGTTGTGCGGTATGGTGCGTTAAGCCGCATACCGCACAAAATCCAATTCTGACCTGGTGTGCTTGTGCACGTATTCTGCCATAGAGATCAATATTAGAAAAAAAAACCTAACACCTGCGATTGCGAAATCACTACTGCATTTTCTCATTCCCCATTGAAGTCTATGGAGAAAAGAAACACCCTAACATAAACCCCTAGTCTAAAAAACCCTAAATCGCCAAAACTAAATAAAACTATTAACCTCTAAACCGCCATTCTCCACATCACCAACACTAAATAAACTGATTAACCTCTAAACCGCTGTCCTCCCACATCACCAACACTAAATAAACTGATTAAAGGGACAGTCTACCATAGAATTGTTATTGTTTTAAAATATAGAGAATCCCTTTATTACCCATTCCCCAGTTTTGCACAAACAACAGTTATATTAATGTACTTTTTACCACTGTGATTACCTTGTATCTAGGAACCTTCTTCCAGCCCCCTGATCACATGACTGTGACTGTTTATTATCTATTGTCTTAAATTTAGCATTGTTTTGTGCTAGATCTTAAATAACCCCCTGTGCCTAAACACAGTGTTATCTATATAGCCCACGTGTACTTTCTGTCTCTTTGTGTTGAAAAGAGATTTAAAAAGCATGTGATAAGAGGCAGCCCTCAAAGGCTTAGAAATTAGCATATGAGCCTACCTATGTTTAGTTTAATCTAAGAATACCAAGAGAAAAAAGCAAATTTGATGATAAAAGTAAATTGGAAAGTTGATTAAAATTAAAAGTCCTATTTGAATAATGAAAGTTTAATTTATACTAGACTGTCCCTTTAACCTCTAAACCACCATCCCTCCACATTGGCAACACTAAATTAACAGATTAACCCCTAAACTGCCATCCACCCACATCACTACCACTAAAATAAACATATTAATCCCTAAACCGCCACCCCCCCACATCACTACTACTAAAATAAACCTATTAACCCCTAAACCACAATCGCCCCACATCGCTACTGCTAAAATAAACCTATTAACCCCCACATTGCAACTACCTAAATTAAACTATTAACCCCTAAAGCTAACACCCCCTAACTTTAAATTAAAGTTACAATATACTAACTACCTTAAAATTAATAAAATCATACCTGTCAAAAAATAAAACCTAAGCTTAAACTACAAAAAAACTCTCATTACAGAAAATAATAAAAATCTAAAATTACACAAAATAAAAAAACCTAACATTACAAAAAATAACAAATGAAATTATCCAAAATAAAAAAAGGTATTCCTAATCTAATCCCCCCTTAAGAAAAAAAAACACCTCAAAATAAAAAAACCCTAATCTATAAATAAATTACCAATAGCCCTTAAAAGGGCCTTTTGTAGGGCATTGCCATAAATTTAGCAGCTCTTTTTCCCTTAAAAATGCAATATACCAGAAGTAATATAGCAGCAAGTCCAGAGGTACTGCCTTATTCCCCAAAAAAGTATAACAACCAAGGTGGTCTACGGCACTGTAATAAAAGTTCACTTTATTGGTAACAGATTAAAATGAACAAGTGACGTTTCGGGGTCTCCCCCTTAATCATACAAGTTGTACAAACATTTCAAACAGCTTTATAAAGGCGAATTGGTGCCAGATTCACACTTTTTAGACTTCTACTGCCATCTACTGGACTCCATAGGTAACTGCTGTTACACTTTCATGTCAATGAATATAATAATAATATAATATATTTTCTGTTGCTTTTATAGTCAAATGCCAAATATTTCTAAATTCGCCAAAATTCCTTAAAATTAAAAATGTATTGTATAAGAACATACACTAGGATGCTAGCTATCTTGTTTACAAATTACTGAATATAGAAGTAATCTACCAACATATTGTTAGATCATAGTCCTTATTTAGGCCCTTAGGTCTAAGTGTTTCCAACCTGTGAATCCATTTCATCTCCCTCTGTTTTAGGAGCTTTTCCTTATCCATTCCATTTCTTTCTGGCCCTACATGATCAATTACCTTCCACGTTAACTAACTGACTTATCTACAAAATGCGCCGATAGAGGAGCCTCTAAATGTTTACACCTGTTGTTCGATCTATGTTGGCTCAATCTATCTTTTATTTTTCTAGTAGTTTCCCCCAAATAAATTAGAGAACACGGACATTTGATGAGGTAAATTATATATTTTGATTCACAAGTGTAAAAACATCACAGCAAGATATTAACATGCTTGATTTTGAGATTGATAAGGATTTACAGAGATTCTATCGCAACATTAAGTTGAAAGTTTGGCATGCTGTAAAAATAGAAATAACACTGCTATACTATCTAGCCCTAAAGATGAAAAAGAATGGTCTTTGAAAAAAAACTAGGTTTGTAGAAGAAAAGCACATTTAACCCTGTAGTTAATGACCATAGCATCAGTACGTTCATGAAATTGGTTAACAGAGATTTGAATGCATTAAAAAAGAAAGTTAAGCGTAAAAAAAGTCTTTGGTAAACCTGATTTCAATCACATTAACAACTTTACAAAACTTCATAGACAGCCATTATCAAACCTTAAGAGAAATTCTAACATAATATTCAAGGGAGCGGACAAGGGAGGTGCCACTGTAGTCCTGGACAAGTCCTATTACATCACAGAGATAAACACACAATTGAATTATATTGATACATATAAGGTTTTGTCACATGATCCTATCATTGAAATACAAAAAGATCCTTGATTTGAATAGCCAATAGAATTTCAGTAGCTCTCATCCTATTGGCTGAATTTGAACAGCCAATAGGAATTATGTAGCTCTCATCCTATTGACTGATTTGAATTTCCAAAACCAAATCAGCCTATAGGAATTAAAGGGACGCCATTTTGAATTGCGTAACTTGCATTGAAGATTCAGTATGAACCGCCGGGATGAAGATCCTTCAAGCGGGACTTCAACAACATTAAATGGATCTTCAGGGGTTAGTGTTAGGATTTTTTTTTTTTTTTTTATAATAGTTTTTATTGAGGTTCTTGAATAAGCATACAGACAATTGCAAACAATAAAGTATAGGACTTAACATAGCAGTAATATACATTATGCTCCTAAAGTAAACACACTCTGATTGACTCTGTTCCAATGGAGCCACTGAGATCTAAGACAGAAATACATCAAACGTCCTAATAAATGATTACAAACCCATCTGATGCTAAACATAAAAAGTCAAACATAAATGAAAGAAAGACCTCATATTTTCAAATTTCTTTCCTGAGATACTTCCCTTAATGAACATTCAAAACATCTTGGGTTTAAATGTCTGCAAAGGAATTGGTTAGGTAGATATAATACCAAGGTGAACACTATGTGTAAACTAAAAAATCGTATAGGCGCTACTTAGGGAGGTATAACACCCTGGTAAATGTGAGATGCAAACTGAATAATTGTGGAGGTGTTGCTTAGGGAGATATACCAATCAGGTAAATAACAGATGTAAACTAAATAATTATATGGGAGTTGCTTAGGGAGATATACCAACAGGGTAAACCTCAAATGTAAGCTCAGTATTTGTATAAGAAGTGCTCAGGGAAATAGAACAGCATGGTAAACATCAACTGTGAACTTAGTATTTTATTTCTGAGAAAGAAATTAATACTTAACAAACTTGCGCAGCTTGGGAAGGGAAGTGAAGCTAATATAATTGTGTATTGCAAGATATGATCGTAAGAAGGGGAAGTAAGGTGTGGTATTGGTTAGAGAAACCACATAATTCACTCTCCTGAAATAGGAGGTATATTAAAGGAGGGGGGGGGAGGTGGTAAGTTAAGCATGATAGGCAGAACATATAAGCAGACGCTGTATCAAGTCTAGGAATGACGCAAACGCCTTGCTGTATGAAAAAAAAAAAAAAAATTTCAGTGGGCGCATTATGTGCTAGCGGGCATATTGTATGCGTGTGTGGGGAAGAAATGGCAATTCAAGTATGTTAGATAAACATATAGGCAAAGCACAATAACTCAATCCAAGCAATAAGTATATACTAGCATTTGCACTGTAGAGGAGAACTGTAGTTCTCTTTTCCCCTAAGTTGGGACCTGGCTACTGAGTGTGGGCCCTACACCCAGCGCAGGTGACCTGTGGCATCTGGGGGATATTTATGGTAGAAGGGGATGAGCATATGGTGAGTTCTAAAAATGGCTAAACAGGAATAAACATGCTAGGAGCAGAGCCTAAATATCATATAGCTGATCCAAGGAAGTGGGTAGGTATACAGAAACGGGGTAGGGCTAAGCTGTAAGCCACATGGTATATGTTAGGGTGAAGGCTACAAATTCATATCGCTATAGATCTATGGGGCAGTTTCAAAACTTAAATTAGGTGACTCAGAGAATTAAGTTAGGGTGTAAATAGCTGACCATCCACAGCAATGTTCACCAGAGCAATTAACTGTATGTCTAGCACAACAATATGTATAGGAGAACACTGCTAGGTTTGTCCTTATCCCTTATGAATCCAAGGTTAAGGTCTAAACGTGTCTGTGTGTGAAAAAGGAATACTTTGTTCAGAGTGCATATAAATCTAGCTATAGCAAAATTTGGTTGCCAGGGCAGGGAGTCTAATCTATATTGTAGTAGTGAGATGTACGAAACATACATATCAGATAAACAAACAAGTCCGTAAGAAACAATATAGTGTATGGCGGAGAGAACAGGACATAATACATACAAACTCACTGAAGAAGCATATAACCAAGAATATTTAAGCTGGCCAATTTTTAACTGATTGCATAGACAGACACAGTTACTAGGGGAGTGCCAAGAGTACAAATAACATAAAGTGTGTGTTACAATAGGATGAATATAAAGTGTAAAACAAGCAGGTATAAGTTACATACATGGTTTCTATTACGTTCAATGCATATGCTGTTGTCATACATTAGAAAGTGAATCAGGCAAGCTATTAGCAAAGAATATGGGTGAGTAGCAATTACTCAGTCTAGCAAGTCAGTAAAAAACAATAAAGTGTATGGTGGAGAGAGCAGGACATAATACATATAAACTCATAGAACCAGGGATATTTAAGCTAGCAAATATTTAACTGATTGCAAAAACAAACACAGTTAACCTGGGACATATATAAAGTAATGAAATTGTTCAAAAGAGTATGCAATAGAGCATACTATATCACACTATTAGGCGCTCTCTCTTTCCTGTCTCCTTATATAAAGTAAACCTGACGCAGTTATCACCCTTCCTAAGTAACACATATATAACCCTGCAGTTAAATTGGTAAGAGTAAGATTCTGGCAATAGGGGTAAATTTCAGTAAGTACTTTGTTGTGCACAATAAACAAACTGGGGAGTAAAACTATAAAATACTAATGTATAGCAAAGAAGCTTTAAGCAAACATAGATTTCTAACCAACTTATACTGGACAGTCCAGGAATAGTCAAACACGCCGCCACCACAGTCAATGTCACTCAGAAGTCCGCAGTAGGTGTAGTGGACTTGGTGGAATACAGGACTGTCCCTTTAACCAATGCCTCTAGGGATCGTTACTTCTGTACCCGGCAACAATAGCCGCTCTAAATAGCCAGCGGTGCTTGTGTTTAATTGTACATGTGCTTGCAGGTTCCGTCTCGCAGCCCCATGAGAGGGAGGCTTTCTGAGCGATTCCGCCATTTCTGCAACATAGTTCCAATCAGGGGGATATATTCCCATACCAGGGAGTTGGACTGCAATGCTCCGTTCTTGAGTAGTGGCACTGTGATGTACCTTGCCATACTGAGGCCCCTGCGATATTAGTTGTTGTTCCTGGGGAAGTGGCACAGCCGTTTTCTGAGGGTGAACCATCATTTGTTTCATGTTTAGGGATTTTACCCTAGTATTAATGCATGTTTGAGCCGTTGCGCTATGCATAGCGAGCTGGGTAATGTAGTTTTGTATCTCAGGCTTCTCGGCATCCTCATCTGAGCTATCCTTACTGTTTACTGCGTCAGTAGTTTGGAACGCTCGTTTGAGCGAATCTTCAAATGCAGTTTGGTACCCAGCTAGAAGGTTGCCGATCTCCGCAATTATATGTGCTGCCATATCCATGCTGAGGTTTTATTGCGATACCTGTCCTTGCAATCAATAAGGCACTAAACAGCTGGTTTCTCCCCTCACTTCGATCTCCACATGGAGAAAAACATGGCCGATCTCAAGATCATTTTTCAGGCTAGGCATCAGAGTAGCGAAATTTCGGACATAGAGCGTTCTTCCGCTTTTAGTATTAAACTCTTGGAACAATTAAGCTTGCATCATCACAATATTGAAGTGGTGTAAGGGCCTGAACGGTCGCTAGATTTGACTTTTATATGGTAAATAGTTGGAGCTGCTGTGATGTGCGACCGCTCAGGCTCATAGGTGGCTCCTCCCCCAGTGTTAGGATTTTTTAAACTTTTTTTGGGGTGTTTTTTTTTTTTAGTTTAGGGTTTGGGCTTTTCGTAAAAGAGCTAAATGCCCTTTTCAGGGCAATGCAAAAGAGCTAAATGCCCTTTTAAGGGCAATGCCTATACAAATGCCCTTTTCAGGGCAATGATTAGCTTAGGTCTTTTTTTAGATAATTGTTTTTGTATTTTGTGTGTTTGGGCGGTGGGGGTTTGTATACTGTTAAGGGGTGTTTGTTTTTCTTTCCTAGGAAAAGAGCTGTTATCTTTAGGGCAATACCCTACAAAAGGCCCTTTTAAGGGGCCACAAAAAGGCCCTTTTAAGGACCCTTGGTAGTTTATTATAGATTAGGTTTTTTTATTTTGGGGTTGTTTTCTTTTTTTTTTTTTTTAAAAAGGGTATTAGAATAGGAATAATTTGTATTATTTGGTATTATATAATTTGTTATTTTTTTGTAATGGTAGATTTTTATTTTTGTAATGTTAGGTTTTAGTGTAAGGCAGCTTAGGTTTATTTCACAGGTAAGTTTGTATTTATTTTAACTAGGTAGTTAGTAACTAGTCTACCTAGTTAAAATAAATACAAACTTACCTGTGAAATAAAAATAAAACCTAAGCTAGCTACAATGTAACTATTAGTTATTTTGTAGCTAGCTTAGGTTTTATTTCACAGGTAAGTATGTATTTAGTTTTAAATAGGTATTATTTAGTTAATAATTGTAACTTTAATTTAGCTCTATTTTAATTATGTTAAAGTTAGGGGGTGTTAGGGTTACGTTAGGGTTAGTAGTTTTATTTTGGTGGCAGCGATATCGGGAGCAGCAGATTAGGGGTTAATAACATTATGTAGGTGTCAGCGATGTAGGGGGCAATATAAGGGTTAGGGTTATCGTCAAAACATAACTTTTTTCCCCATATATATCAATAGGGCTGCGTTATGGAGCTTTTCAGGTTTTTTTCTGACCCGCTCTCCCCATTGATGTCTGTGGGGAAAGCGTGCACGAGCACGTCAAAACAGCGCTTATATTTTGTGTGGTATGGAGCTCAATGCAACCATATCGCACTCACAAGCCGGCTGTCTCAAAACTTGTAATGGCTGCGCTATAGGGGGTGAAATAACACAACTTTTGTTGTGTTCGTTAAATTCCTTATAGTGCGCATAACTCATAATCTACCTGTTACTTTGTAAGTGTTTTCTTGTAAACTGCTGGTGCAATGCTGCCAACTGCACATTCGCCGCTAGCAGGGCGTGTCAATCATTCTGATCGGATTGTGATGATTGCAGTCCGTCATATGTCACTATGCAATTGTTAATATTACAGTGATTTATAATTTATCCATTCTGTGATATACAATATGTATAGAGATGATACTTGTATTTCTGTCAAATTTATGTTAACCAAAATATAATAAAGCAGAAAGAAAATAGCTTCAGTAAAATATCCTAAAGTATAGTGCATTAATAATCAGGTCTTATCCAGCTATTTACTGTAGACCTCTGTTTCTATGTCTGGTTTATTGGCTTCAAGCAATGTAGCAAATTAACAGCAACTTCCTCTAAACAATCTAAAACCTATTAGGTACATGGTCAGCCCCCATCATTTTTTTTGCCTGTAGCTGGCCTGTCTTAAAGCAGCAGGTGTATCTAAGCAAAGTTCCAGGGGTTCTAGACCATTCATTTCTGGGGTGCTAACAAAGATGGACACAAATTTATATATCTTGGTTCAGGGTGGCACCTCTGACACTACTACGTATTACTGTCTTCATTTCTTTTGGGGGCATGTAAAAAAGGACTGTTTTGCAAATTCAGGGTAGCTGGGGGAGTTACAATAAAGAATAGAGATATTAGGCAGCTCTTAGTACTTTGCAAGAACACCCACAAATAAAATGCCACAGATTGTTACCACTTCATATATTTTAATAATGCATACCTATTTTGCAGATGCAATGAGAAGAACTATGAATAAAAATATTCCAATATCAGCAGAAAAAAAGGAACCAATAGGAAGGACAGAAACTATAGAGCAAAAGAGTACAAGGCTAGGAGAAGTTTTAGTGCCAAAAGGACCTTCTAGTGAGTGGAATAATATATCATCATCAGAAAGTCATTCAAGTGTGGAGACTGCTGAATCAGAAACAAGAGAAGCTTCCAAACAGAAGACTGAAGACACAGCACCAGAAAATTATAAAAGTATGGATATTGCTTACGCAAAAACAAGAGAAGCTTCTAATGAGAAGAGTGATGACTTGGTTGAGGAATCAGAAACAAGAGAAGCTTCTAAACAGAAGACTGATGACTCAGCTGACGAATCAGAAACAAGAGAAGCTTCTAATGAGAAGAATGATGGCTCAGTTGAGGAATCAGAAACAAGAGAAGCTTATAATGAGAAGAATGATGGCTCAGTTGAGGAATCAGAAACAAGAGAAGCTTCTAATGAGAAGAATAATGCCTCAGTTAAGGAAACAATAACAAGAGAAGCTTCTAAAAATAAGAGTGATGACTCAGTTAATAAATCAGAATCAGGAGAAGATTCAAATCTGAAGAGTGATGGCTCAGTTGAGGAATTAGAAACAAGAGACGCTTCTAAAAAGAAGAGTGATGACTCAGTTAAGGAATCAGAATCAGGAGAAGGTTCAAATCTGAAGAGTGATGGCTCAGTTGAGGAATTAAAAACAAGAGAAGATTCTAATAAGAAGAGTGATGGATCAGTTGAGGAATCAGAATCAGGAGAAGGTTCTAATCAGAAGAGAAATGGCTCAGTTGAGGAATCAGAATCAGGTGAAGGTTCTAAACAGAAGAGAAATGGCTCAGTTGAGGAATCAGAAACAAGAGAAGCTTCTAAACAGAAGAGTGATTCCCCAGCATCAGACAGGCATTCTAATATGGAGTTTGCTGAGTCAAAACATGTAGAAGATCCTAATCAACCATTGGGAACTTGATTCATCTACTTAGGACAGTGTCAGACCAGCAGTTTAAGGGCCTACTTGTTTGAAAAAACAAGTGTTAAATTGTCACCACAAGGTCCTTTTAGTAAAGAAACTGTGCAATCAGCAGCAATAGGACTTTTTATCAATGAAAATGACAAATCAGCAGCCTGGGTCCCCACAAGATCTGACAATGTGCTGTGCACAGGGAAACAGAAGAACAGGAATGTTTCCTGATGCAACATCAGGCTAAGTTACAATTACTAACCAACCAAACAACTTAAAAAAACAATAAGACAAAAAGAAATAGAAGGGTGCTGTTGACCTCTGCTTGTTCTTCAAATGTACATTTTATTTGGGTAAATGTATTCAACTCTCTATGCAATTTAGTTCATAAAGGAGAATTAATTAAATTGATGTATAAGAAAAATAATAATGTATGCCCATCTGTAATGAATTAAAAGGTCAATTTTCTGTAGCTGGTGTGCTAAAAACTTTTGTTTTTTCAAGAAGGAATGCACTGTGTATGTTTCCCCTTTGATAATCCAGAACCCCCCTAAAAAATAAGCTTGTCTGATGCAAAAGAGAGAATTTTATTGCCACAACCTGTCAGCACCGGCATTGATGAAACACAGGGTCTTTTTTCAAGGACCTAAGGAATAATGCCTCAGAAACATAAAGAATGCAATATGTATGTGTTTGGTATCAAAATACTCCTCACAACATCACTAAAATATTGCCTTTCTGTGTATATGAAGTAGATGTACATAGCAGAAGTTATAAGGTGTTCTATAATTTAAGCCAAAGTTGCTGAGCTTTATGACCCGTAGTAAAAGAGAAGGGTAGATATTTCCCTAGCCCCCTCTGCAAAAAGGTTAGATCAAGCAATTTGATATCATGGAAACAAGTAAATGTTGTGCTTAAAAATTCAAGTTGTTCATTTTACTTGGGAGGCTGCTACAGCGTGAGTAACCATTTATCTTGCCCATCTCCCTTGCTAGGAAAGTATTAGGTCTGTTATTTCTCCTTTTTATTTTAAAACTTTGCTCGTGTATAACTCTATTTGTTAACATCTTTTTATTAATAATACAATGTGCTCAACTTTTCGCATAATAAATCATCCACTTATTACATTTTTTCCTTTGTCTAATATTTCAACCACGTTACTGAAAGAGACTGGTAGTATTATTACTGTGATTTTAGGTTATGTTTTTGCTAAATTGTATTCTGGGAGTTAAGTTGTTAGTCTGGGTTTTTCCTTGGGATTTCCCATAAATAAATCATAAGTGGTGGCAGCTTATTTAGTTTGGGTGACAGTTAAGGGGAGTTTTTGGTATTTTTCTATGTCTAGGACAGACTAGAGAGTGTTGTTAACCCTTGCACTCCCTGAACTAACAAAAGATAGTAGTATCCAGCACTGAGACCCAGGAAACAGGAGACCGGTGCAAGTAACTGCCAACTTGCAGGCAATGGTATAAAACACAAACAAGGTGGTCTCCTTGCAAAATTCCTTATTTATTTGTGTACAAGAGGAACAGGAGCAAACAAAGTCACAACGTTTCGGGGCTGTGCCCCTTAATCATGTGATGACATCACTCATTACACACCTGTGTTTTATAGGTAATTCCTGGGAATTTTAACCCTTACATTCTTAAAACTTCACAAAATTTGTATATAGCGCCATCTTGTGTCACAGTCAGTGTGAATGAAAAATTTAAAAACAACAGATAAGAGGCCACAATGAACTATTATATAATTATTATCAAAATAATGATAAATTAAGCAACAATCTAGCAATTTGCTACTACAGTGGATCAACTTAGATAAATAAATGTAACAATGAATCGCTCATTAATGACAAAGATGCATCATATACAGTGTACAATTGGCAGTATACTTATATCACTTCAAAGTCAGCAACGTCAACTCAAGAGAATGAGGACTGGCAATGGTCATAGAGATCTAAGATACAGAATAAAAATGCAAATTACATTATATAAATAATGACAGGACATTAATCCCAAAAAGAAATTTTTAAATATAATAATATTGAGATAATAATTAATAAAAAGGGGTCCAATCTATTTCTCTATTCATGCCTTTAGGTTCCAGGGTATCGAGCTTAAATATCCAAAATGTTTCACGCTGTTTGAGCAATAGCTCCCTATTGCCCCCCCTGAACTAAGTCACAGGCTTGCCTGGAGAGGCTAGACTATGACAGATTAGTGAAAGTAGAAAGTATCTGTTAACCCTTTCTGTGCCAAACAAGTGACTGGCGCAGGGTTGGTTAACCCTGGTCATCACAAATTGGTGGCAGCGGTGGGATATTTTTTTAAATTAGATTTTAGTGCATTGTGGATTTGCTACTGTGAAAATCCTAGTACTAAAAAAAAATGTGACTCTCACAATTTCCAAAGCCTAAACTCAGTGCATTATATAGTCACACAATGCAAACAGTCCCCTTCCCTATTCTCTGTTTTTCTTTTTCTATTTTCTATTTTACTATGGCGACATACCAGCAGCAGACCAAGGAATTGAGGGCACTGTTATGCCAGGAGAAAGATATTCCCTCCTGTGGGAAAACCAATGATGGATTGATACAGGCTTTTATAGAATATGACAGCAGCCAGGCCTCACAAGCTGAAGCCTCAGGAGAGCTGTCTGCAGCTGTAGGCAGTTATTCATCAAGATCTGGAGATCCCTTGGACTGCTATTTGCAAACTGTTTTAAAGCATATGGGCTTAATGGATCCAAGTTTGCGCATGGAGCTGATCCTAAAATTCCACGAACTGTAGGTTGCTAGTGAAGCAGCTGAGCGGCAGGCTGAGAGGGAAGCTGCTGAATGACAGCCTGAGAGAGAGTATCAGCAACAGCTTGTACGGTTGGAGAGAGAAACTGTCTCACCTGTTGTTAGTGAACCTAGAAACTCCTCTTTAAACAGACCACGGGCAGAGAGTTTCCCTTCCCTGGAGAAAGATGGAGACTTGAATATATTTATGCGCAGCTTTAAAAACTTTTGCAGACAGTTCTAGCTGCCAAGGGAGCAGTGGGCCAAGTATCTTACCCCTGGTTTGAAAGGTCCTTCACTGGAAGCTTTTGCTGAACTTCCTCCAAAGTTTGACTATGATGCAATTAAAGCTGCACTGCAGAGGAGGTATAATCTTACTCCTGAGGTGTACCTAAAGAAATTCTGTACTGTGCAGAGGGGTACATCAGAGAATTATACTGCAGTTGTGGGAAGCCTGACAACTGCATTTAAGAAGTGGACCAGAGGGCTAAAGATTTCAACTGTGTAGGAGCTGGAAGATTTAATGGTTAACAAGCAATTCATGCAGCTGTTCCCAGCAAAAGTGCAAAAAAGGGTGCTAGATTGCAAGCCCAAAACAGCATTGGAGGCGGGTGAGCTGGCAAATTTTTGCACAACCAACAGGTTTCCAGTGAATGGGAGAAAATCCTTTGTTAAAGGGCATCCACTTGGAAAGGAGCTGTTCCAGGATCTCCCTTCAAAAAGCCTGTTGTGCCTTTGTTTAATGTGTCTGTTTGCTCTGGGAAAGGAGGGGCGAGTGCTGCACCTGGGCAGGGAGATACCCACAAGTGTTTTGCTTGTCACAAAATGGGTCACATCAGCACTAACTGCCCAGAAAGGAAGAAAACATCAGCATCAGCAGGGCGATGGCACTCTTCAGGATTACCATCTTCTGTTTTGTTTTTGACACGGCCAGAGGAAAGTAACAAGGAGAACTTACAACCTGTGACTGTTGGAGATAAGGTAACATTGGGGCTTCAGGACACAGTTGCAGAACTGACTATTGTGCGTCTAGAGTTAATGAGCTCTGAAGACATTATCCCTTGATAGACTGTAGCAGTAAAATGGAATGGGGGAGTATAGCCTGCAGTGCCTATGGCACAAATGTATCTAGACTGGGGAGCATGAAGAGGGTTAAGAGATGTGGGAGAGTCAGATAATATTCCTACAAATGTATTGCTGGGTACTGATTTGGGTAGGTTATTATCACAGTAAATAACTGACCATGATACCTGTGACCTAGGTAAACAAGATATGGGTCCTAATGTACAATTAACCATGTGTAACTATGCCCAGATATGTGCTGAAGGGCAGGGGGGCAGTATGTGTGTGATGCAGCCTTTACCTGAACCAGACAGGTCTGCAGTGCACTGTAAAAATGTGGAAGGATGCACTGACAGGGAGAGAGAGCCAAATAAGAGTGATAGACTGTGCTTGAACCAATCAGCCCTTGGTACCTGGAGTGTGTGGAAGTATTGCCAGAGGGGAAGGGTCCCTCAGTATCAGTGGTGACCTGTCAGCAGTCTGCCCAGATTAGGGAGCAGTGGGTACTTCAGCCCAAAGGCCCAGGGGAGAACACTGATAGGGAGGTTGGGGGATCTCACACAGCACAGCACTTCATAATGGGTCAGAGACAAGATTGTCATCAGGCCCAGGGGACAGATCCCACATTAGAAAAGATCATGGACCTAGCTAGGCAGCTGCCTACTGACTCTGATAAAGAGAGAGTATACTGGGATAAAGGGAGGTTGTACCGGGAGTCCATTCCAGTGGAGGGACAGGATCCCTGGCTAGCTTAGAGACAGTTAGTGGTACCTAAACAGTTTAGAGTGCAACTGTTGGGAGTGGCCCATGAAATTCATATGACAGGTCATCTAGGTGTACAGAAAACCAAAGCCCGGTTCTCCCATCACTTTTATTGGCCTGGGATGGGTACTGATGTTGCTAATTATTATCACTCCTGTCCTGCATGTCAGAAAGTGGGGAAACCTGGAGAGGTGGGTCATGCCCCTTTATTTCCCCTTTCCATAGTGACTGAGCTATTTGAAATGGTGGCTAGGGATATAGTAGGGCCCCTAGCTATCCCCAATAGCTCAGGGAAAATATTACTTCTGACTGTAGTAGATTATTCAACTCGCTACCCAGAGGCTGGGGACCTGTGATCTATCAGGGCTAATAAAGTGGCTGATGCCCTATTAAGTATCTTTTCCCAGGTAGGTGTTCCTAAGGAAATGGTAACTGATCAGGGCACCCAATTTATGTGTAGCCTGATGCAGAGTCTCTGTAAAAAGGTGCAGGTGAATCTGTTGGCTCTCTACAAATACCTGATAATAATAACACCTAGTGACTAGCCCATACCATCTCCAGACCAATGGCTTGTGTGAAAGGTTTAATGGGACCCTGAAGCAGATGCTCAAAACCTTTGTGGAGTCACAAGGGAAGGACTGGGAGCATTACCTGCTGCACCTCCTATTTGCTTACAGGAATCCACTGGTTTTCCCCCTTTGAACTCTTATATGGGTGTAGAGTGCATGGCCCCCTTGATCTGATCTAGGAGGAGTGGGAAGGAAAGTTGGGCACTCAAGAGACCTCTGTAGTGGACTATGTAATAAGGTTCAGGGACAGAATGCATAGCCTAATGGGGGAGGTGCAGGAAAACCTAAAGGCTGCCCAGTCTAAGCAGAAGCAATGGTATGACCGGACTGCTAGAGAGAGGGTGTATGATGTGAGACAGGAAGTGCTTGTCTTGATACCCATGAGACAGAACAAATTACAGGCTTTCTGGGAAATTTTGTTTACTGTCATAATAAGAATTAATGATGTGAACTATGTGGTGTCTCAGGATGAGGAGGGTAAAAGACAAAAAAATCTATCATGTAAATATGATTAAAAACCTATTATCACAGAGAACCCACTGTGTTAACTGTGTGTAGTTTGCCTGGAGAAGAGCATGAGACAGAACCCCTTGTTGATTTACTAGCCCCAACCAGAAAAACCAACATCCTAGAAGCCACCAGGTTAGTGCCCACTTAGCTGGGGATCAGCTGTCTGAGGTGCTTAGGCCTTACTACAGAGTGTTCACAGGGAAGCATGGCCAGACACACTTAGTCATACATCATGTAGACCCTTGGAATCACCATCCCCTCAGACAAACAGCTTACCGGGTATCCTTGCAGGTTAGTGCTGACATAAAAATAAAGATAGAGGAAATGCTAGAGCTGGGAATGATTTGCAAGTCCCACAACCCCTGGGCCTCCCCAGTAGTACTAGTCCCCAAAAAGGACAAAACCACTAGGTTCTGTGTAAATTACAGAAAGCTTAATTTGGTGACTGCATTTGATGCTTGTCCTATGCCTCTCATAGATGAGCTATTAGACAGACTAGCTGGGGCCAAATTCCTTAATATCATGGATCTCAGCAGGAGATACTGGCAGATTCACAGGACCCCAGAAACCTAAGAGAGGTCTGCCTTTATCACTCCCTTTGGGTTGTATGAATTCCAGGCGATGCCCTTTGAGATGAAAAATGCCCCTGCCACATTTAAATGACTAGTTAACCACTTGGAGGGACTAGAGGAACATGCTGTTGCATACCTTGATGATAATGCAGTGTTCAGTGATACCTAGGAGGACAACCTCACACATTTAGCCAGTGCATTGGACTGGATAGCTGCTGCTGGGCTAACGATAAAACCAGATAAGTGTCAGCTGGGCATGGGGGAGGTCCAGTACTTGGCACACCTGGTGGGCAGAGGGATACTGTGCCCAGAGCCAAGTAAAATTGAAGCCATAATGATCTGGCCTACCCCTAAGGCAAAAAAGCAGGTTATGTCCTTCCTGGGTACCGCAGGGTACTATAGAAAGTTTGTGCCACACTATAGTACCATAGCCAAACCACTAACAGACCTTACCAAAAAAACTACCCCAAACAGTTAAATGGACCCCTGAGTGAAAATTACCATTACTGATTCCCCTGTGCTACAGGCACCTGATTTTCACAGAAGATTCATAGTGCAAACTGATGCTTCTAACTATGGGGTAGGGGCTGTTCTGGATAAGAAAGCTGAAGAACACCCAATTGTTTACCTCAGCAGGAAATTATTTCCATGAGAAGTGGCATATGCCACTGTGGAAAAAGAGTGCCTTGCTATAGTTTGGGCCTTGCAAAAGCTACAGCCTTATCTGTATGGGCGACAGTTTACAGTGATTACTGACCACAACCTCTTAAACTGCTCAGGTGGAGCCTAGCTCTACAACATGAGTTTACCATACAACATAAAAAGGGCAGTACGCATGGTAACGCTGATGGTCTTTCACGCAAGGGGGAATTTCCCCTTTGATACGCAGCTGTAGTGACTTGCGTGCCCCCTCCCTTTGCATCTCTTATTTGGGGGAGGTTTATTCTGGGAGTTAAGTTGTTAGTCACCCTGGTCATCACACTATCTGACAAGGGGTTTGTTTTGTACTATATTATAATAATGGGGGTCTCAAAAAAAATTCTACATAATACCATGTGAAAAAAGTTTAAGAAGTTCTGTTATAAATGATTAGGCAAGTATAACCATAACAGAAAGGCAATAATAAGACACAAATTCAACAACATATCTATTGAGCAGCACAACAATATTGAAATAATAAAATGACCAACAACAATACAAACTTATGCAGTAAACAATAAGCATGAAGGGGGGCAGAGCGAGCGGCCGACCAAGATGGCCGCAACACACTAAGGCTCCTCAGTGAATGTGGCCGTGTAACACCCAATATCGCCACAACACAGCTTTTATCAGAGTGACCACAAAGGAACAAGAGCACTGAGAGAGTGGCCCTCCTATCTCCCAGGCATCCGACAGCACGTAAGCCACATGGCTAAAACTGTGATCATACCAGACAGCTCCACTACTGTACCATAAGAATGAGCAAATAAACACCTTACTGCTCACATAGTGACCTGACCCTGATACCGGTAATTTCCCTCATTCAGAAAATAACATAGCAATTGCATAATATAGTTGGCATATCACTTATATATTAATTAGACACAAACTCAGTGCCTATTTGAGCCAGAAAAGCAGGCTGTTAAGCAAACATTTGAAAGATAATGTTTCCTAACACGAACTTACCAGCTTGAATCTGCAGCATACAGCCCTCACTATTTACTTCATCTCACCACAAAGCCTATTTATTTGTTTACTGCAGTGGCCTTACTACTGACTGTGTACAATGTCTCAGAAGAAATCTACAAAAAATGACAAGCCCCAGAAACAAACACATAATACGCAGGACACAGTTAATACATTTTTTAAGTAAATAAGAAATTGATAGTAGTGTAGTATAGTACACCCACTAGACAACCAAGCTAAATCAATAAAACCTTTAGAAAAAATGATAAAATGGACAAAGTGCTTGAGGAACCCAACAGAACAAAACAGAGCTAGATACAAGGAGGTTAAAGGCCTTAGAGATACATACTTAATACAGACATCAGTGTCTGCCCAAAACCGCTCACAGGCAAAATACTATCGCTACGGGAACCGCACAGGGAAATTACTAGCCAGACTCACTAAGCTGGATAAAAAATCAAACACCATAGCAGCAATTCAAGGTAGAGAAGGCATACTTACATCAGACATAGGAATGCAGAAAGTATTCCAAGACTATTATTCAAATCTATATAGCTCCCAAGAAGTAGACCCAGATAAAAAAGCAAAGTTCTGGGAGGATTTGGCACTCCCGCAATTAGATGAGGACCAACTGCAGTTTCTGAATGCTCGTATTCAGCCATCAGAGATAGCCAAAGTAATTGAAACACTTCCACTAGAGAAGGCCCCGGGTCCAGATGGGTTACCCGGGGAATTCTACAAAATGATCAAAGCTGAGGCAGTAGAAACACTAGCAATACTATTCAATGCAATTTTGGAAGGGAAAGCAGATCTGTCCAATAGGTTCACTGAAGCCAACATCACAGTGCTCCCTAAACCAGATAGGGACCCTCTATTAGCCCAATCCTACAGGCCGATATCCCTTTTAAATTCGGATTACAAGATATTTACCAAATTACTTGCGAATAGATTAGCAGAACTACTTCCGCTATTAGTCCATGAAGATCAAACTGGGTTTGTAAAGGGTAGGTCGGCAGTTAAAAATATGAGAAAATTACAGTTACTGCTTACACACTATTGGAATCAGGACAGGGAAGGTAAGCAATTAGATAAGGAAGAGGCCTGTTTAATATTAGTAGACGCCGAGAAGGCATTCGATAAAATATTGTGGGACCACCTATACAACACTATGGAGAGATTTGGGATAAGGGGTTCCTTCATGGAAGCCATTAAAGCCATTTACAGTAAACCTCATGCTGCTGTCCTGGTAAATGGGTCGCCCTCCGAAACGTTCCTCCTTAAGAGGGGCACGAGGCAGGGATGCCCCCTGTCTCCGCTCCTTTTTGATCTAGCACTGGAGCCTTTGGCAATTAAAATAAGGAAGGAAACGCCGGGCCTGGAGATGGGAGGGGTGGTCAATCACCTATCACTTTTTGCAGACGACATGGTGTTATATATCAGGGATCCCAGGCGAAACATACCTATTATAACTAAAACTATCGCAGAATTTAGTGAGATCTCAGGCTATCAGATAAACAAGGACAAATCTGAATTACTATGGCTGCTGAACAAAAACCCTGACACACCCCTAGAGGACAAGTTTAAAGTAATCACCCACACCTTTAAATACCTAGGTATCACGCTGACCAGAGATCCAGCACAGTGGTATGGATTCAATCATAAACCATTATTGAAAAGCATGAAACAAATGTTAGGGACCTGGCACACACTACCAATATCCTTACCAGGAAGGGTAGGGCTGATCAAAATGATTTTATTCCCCAAACTACTCTACACCCTACAGATGCTCCCAGAAATCTTGCATAAACAAGACCTCAAGACATTAAATAGAGATATACTACACTTCGTTTGGAGGGGGAAGAAGCATAGAATTAGCTACCAAAAGTTGACATGTGGGCCAGAGGTTGGGGGCTTCGGACTACCAAACATAGAACACTATAACTGGGCGGCGCTGACCAAATACGTGATGGACTGGTTGACAGATGGGGGACGTTTTACCAATAGCAAACTGGAGGCAGAATACATTAAACTGTGGTCACTCAAAATGCTACCACATATGACCCGTGCGCAAGTAGACACCATTCTAGGAGGGGTGACAATGTTCAGTAGCCCGATAGAAGCGTGGAGAAAGGTTTGTAGAGCCCTTGGGGTCTCCTCGAGCCATACAATATTCTTGCCGCTAGGAGGTAACCCGGACTTCCCGGCCGGGTTTACCACAAAACCATTTAAACTATGGGGGGAGCGGGGGGTGACTTCTCTTAAACACATCCTCTCTGTGGATGGAACAACAATCCGACCGTTTGTGGACTTGCAAAGAGATCATGGCTTACCGAATGGCCATCACTTTGCCTATCTCCAGGCGAGGCACTATGTGCAGAACCTGCTGAGATCTGAGAAGATGCCAGATGCTGGCTGCGACATATACAGACTGCTGTCATTAACACAGGGAGGGCTAACATCCATTTCCCATACATACAAAATCCTCCAGAAAAAAGTGAACAAAGACAATTTGACACGCCTCAAGAACACTTGGAACCTACTTATAGAGCAGGACATCACTGACACTTGTATTGAACAAAGCTTCGCAAAGGTGAGGGAGGCAACACTATCAAATGAAATAAGAGAATCCCATATTAAATTGCTCCACAATGCATATATAACGCCAAAACTATTCCACAAGTGGCAACAAAACACATCAGGTTTGTGCCCAAAGTGTTCGAATGCCAACCCAGACATAACACACATGATATGGCAATGCCCAAAACTTGCAAAATTTTGGGGTATGACACAAAGATGGCTGGAGATGAGTACGGGAGAAAAAGTCAGTTTAGCACCTGAAATGGTGATATTCTTACACACACAGGCAAAGTTTAGAAAGCACAGAAACTACATACATAATGTAATCCTACACGCTAGGAAACTGATTCTCAAACAATGGTTAGCACTGACACCACCAAGCTTAGCTCAACTCAAGGAAGGATTGAGGAAACAGATGATATGTGAACAAGTAGATACTCAGGGAGACATCACAAAGAGAACAAAAAAGTTTATGACCAAATGGGAACCACTTATCAACACATTAGATATCATACATCAGAGACAGGTCATTTATCCCTTTAAAGATACAGAATACATATTAAATGCACAATTGAGGGGACAATGGAATATTTTCACTTAAGACACAATTAGATAAATGATGCGAGGATCTGCATGGGGGGAGGGAGAGGGGAAGATGCTGAGGGCGGTGACTGGAGGAGAGGCGGCCAAGGAGGTGAGGGCGTGAGAAAGGCGATGGCGAGACTCTGTGGTTAAGGAGAATGGAGGAAAAGAGGGGGGGGGAAATAAAGAAAAAGCCCAATGCGACTGAGGTGATGAATCATATGGATATACTGTATTCTAATGAAAATGCATGTAACTGTTTCAATTGATTTTGTATTTATGGTTGAATTTTCACTGTAAGTTGCAATGGAATAAATAAAGTATTGAAAAAAAAAAAAATGGACAAAGTGAAAAAGAAAGAAGCGTGGTTGCGCCTATAACTGATTGCCCTAACAGAAAGGGCACCCAGATAAGTCTAAAAGTGGATAATACCGCTGTAAACTAAGAAACTCTCAAAGGATGGTAATAAAAGGATGCAGTACTTGTGTAAAATTTAAAATATATATATATATATTTTGGTGTGTAAAATGTAATATTAAAATATTGAAAAGTTCAAATAGATATCTTGAACATTTATTGCATAAAGAATAATTTAATAGTAGTGAATAATAAATAAATACATAAATAAATAAATAATTAATTAGCTAAATTCATAAATGACTGGCCAGTCAAAAAACAACCCTTAATATATTGATATACTGCATCAGTAACTTATGGGAACCATTAGAGCAGTATAAACAATCTTTTGGAGAACTGTCACAGTCCTCACTACCTGAGAAGCACAAAGCTTTTCGATAAAAAAGTAAGGCCTAGATTTGGAGTTTGGCGGTAGCAGTGAAAACCAACGTTAGAGGCTCCTAACGCTGGTTTTAGGCTACCTCCGGTATTTGGAGTCATTAAAAAAAGGGTCTAACGCTCACTTTTCAGCCGCGACTTTTCCATACCGCAGATCCCCTTACGTCAATTGCGTATCCTATCTTTTCAATGGGATTTTTCTAACTCCGGTATTTAGAGTCGTGTCTGAAGTGAGCGTTAGAATTCTAACGACAAAACTCCAGCCGCAGAAAAAAGTCAGTAGTTAAGAGCTTTCTGGGCTAACGCCGGTTCATAAAGCTCTTAACTACTGTACTCTAAAGTACACTAACACCCATAAACTACCTATGTACCCCTAAACCGAGGCCCCCCCACATCGCCGCCACTCGATTTAATTTTTTTAACCCCTAATCTGCCGACCGCCACCTACGTTATCCTTATGTACCCCTAATCTGCTGCCCCTAACACCGCCGACCCCTATATTATATTTAACCCCTAATCTGCCCCCCACAACGTCGCCTCCACCTGCCTACACTTATTAACCCCTAATCTGCCGAGCGGACCGCACCGCTATCATAATAAAGTTATTAACCCCTAATCCGCCTCACTAACCGTATAATAAATAGTATTAACCCCTAATCTGCCCTCCCTAACATCGCCGACACCAAACTTCAAACATTAACCCCTAATCTGCCGACTGGAGCTCACCGCTATTCTAATAAATGTATTAACCCCTAAAGCTAAGTCTAACCCTAACACTAACACCCCCCTAACTTAAATATAATTTAAATCTAACGAAATAAATTAACTCTTATTAAATAAATTATTCCTATTTAAAGATAAATACTTACCTGTAAAATAAATCCTAATATAGCTACAATATAAATTATAATTATATTATAGCTATTTTAGGATTAATATTTATTTTACAGGTAACTTTGTATTTATTTTAACCAGGTACAATAGCTATTAAATAGTTAAGAACTATTTAATAGCTAAAATAGTTAAAATAATTACAAAATTACCTGTAAAATAAATCCTAACCTAAGTTACAATTAAACCTAACACTATACTATCATTAAATTGATTAAATAAAATACCTACAATTACCTACAATTAAACCTAACACTACACTATCAATACATTCATTAAATACAATACCTAAAAATAACTACAATGAAATAAACTAACTAAAGTACAAAAAATAAAAAAGAACTAAGTTACAAAAAATAAAAAAATATTTACAAACATAAGAAAAATCTTACAACAATTTTAAACTAATTACACCTACTCTAAGCCCCCTAATAAAATAACAAAGCCCCCCAAAATAAAAAATGCCCTACCCTATTCTAAATTACTAAAGTTCAAAGCTCTTTTACCTTACCAGCCCTGAACAGGGCCCTTTGCGGGGCATGCCCCAAAGAATTCAGCTCTTTTGCCTGTAAAAAAAAACATACAATACCCACCCCCCAATATTACAACCCACCACCCACATACCCCTAATCTAACCCAAACCCCCCTTACATAAACCTAACACTAAGCCCCTGAAGATCTTCCTACCTTGTCTTCACCTCACCTGTTCCGATCAGCCAATAGAATGCGAGCTCAATCTGATTGGCTGATTGGATCAGCCAATCGGATTGATCTTGATTCTGATTGGCTGATTCCATCAGCCAATCAGAATATTCCTACCTTAATTCCGATTGGCTGATAGAATCCTATCAGCCAATCGGAATTCGAGGGACGCCATCTTGGATGACGTCCCTTAAAGGAACCGTCATTCTTCAGTTGGACGTCGCCGGATGAAGATGGGTCCACGGTGGAGCTCTTCAGGATGGAGCCGGTCCTCATCGGATGAAGATAGAAGATGCCGCTTGGAAGAAGATGGTTGCCGGTCCGGATCTACTCTTCTTCCCGGATAGGATGAAGACTTTGGACCCTCTTCTGGACTTCTTCAGCCATCGGATGATGGATGTCTAGCCCCCTCTTGGGTTGGATGAAGATATCGGAGCCAGGACGGATCGGTGTGATACCCGGTGAGGTGAAGACAAGGTAGGAAGATCTTCAGGGGCTTAGTGTTCGGTTTATTTAAGGGGGGTTTGGGTTAGATTAGGGGTATGTGGGTGGTGGGTTGTAATGTTGGGGGGGGGGTATTGTATGTTTTTTTTTACAGGTAAAAGAGCTGAATTCTTTGGGGCATGCCCCGCAAAGGGCCCTGTTCAGGGCTGGTAAGGTAAAAGAGCTTTGAACTTTAGTAATTTAGAATAGGGTAGGGCATTTTTTATTTTGGGGGGCTTTGTTATTTTATTAGGGGGCTTAGAGTAGGTGTAATTAGTTTAAAATTGTTGTAAGATTTTCCTTATGTTTGTAAATATTTTTTTATTTTTTGTAACTTAGTTCTTTTTTATTTTTTGTACTTTAGTTAGTTTATTTCATTGTAGTTATTTGTAGATATTGTATTTAATTAATGTATTGATAGTGTAGTGTTAGGTTTAATTGTAGGTAATTGTAGATATTTTATTTAATTAATTTAATGATAGTGTAGTGTTAGGTTTAATTGTAACTTAGGTTAGGATTTATTTTACAGGTAATTTTGTAATTATTTTAACTATTTTAGCTATTAAATAGTTCTAAACTATTTAATAGCTATTGTACCTGGTTAAAATAAATACAAAGTTACCTGTAAAATAAATATTAATCCTAAAATAGCTAAGATATAATTATAATTTATATTGTAGCTATATTAGGATTTATTTTACAGGTAAGTATTTATCTTTAAATAGGAATAATTTATTTAATAAGAGTTAATTAATTTCGTTAGATTAAAATTATATTTAATTTAGGGGGGTGTTAGTGTTAGGGTTAGACTTAGCTTTAGGGGTTAATACATTTATTAGAATAGCGGTGAGCTCCAGTCGGCAGATTAGGGGTTAATAATTGAAGTTAGGTGTCGGCGATGTTAGGGAGGGCAGATTAGGGGTTAATACTATTTATTATAGGGTTAGTGAGGCGGATTAGGGGTTAATAACTTTATAATAATAGCGGTGCGGTCCGGTCGGCAGATTAGGGGTTAATAAGTGTAGGCAGGTGGAGGCGACGTTGTGGGGGGCAGATTAGGGGTTAATAAATATAATATAGGGGTTAGTGATGTTAGGGCAGCAGATTAGGGGTACATAGGGATAATGTAAGTAGCGGCGGTTTACGGAGCGGCAGATTAGGGGTTAATAATAATATGCAGGGGTCAGCGATAGCGGGGGCGGCAGATTAGGGGTTAATAAGTGTAAGGTTAGGGGTGTTTAGACTCGGGGTACATGTTAAAGTGTTAGGTGCAGACGTAGGAAGTGTTTCCCCATAGCAAACAATGGGGCTGCGTTAGGAGCTGAACGCGGCTTTTTTGCAGGTGTTAGGTTTTTTTTCAGCTCAAACAGCCCCATTGTTCCTATGGGGGAATCGTGCACGAGCACGTTTTTGAGGCTGGCCGCATCCGTAAGCAACTCTGGTATCGAGAGTTGCAGTTGCGTTAAATATGCTCTACGCTCCTTTTTTGGAGCCTAACGCAGCCATTCTGTGGACTCTCAATACCAGAGTTATTTTTATGGTGCGGCCAGAAAAAAGCCAGCGTTAGCTACGCGGGTCCTTACCGACAAAACTCTAAATCTAGCCGTCTGTGTTTTAAAATACGTTTATATTCTAGATACTTTGGTTTTTAGTTTTAGACTGCAAGCTAGGGCATCTATATTTTATAGTATTTTAGAGTGTGCTATAGATATTAGATAATTAATTATTATTATTTTTTAGATTTTAGATTAATTGTATTTTGATATTTATTATTTATACCTACTTTATAGATTGTTTATACTGCTCTAATGGTTCCCATAGGTTACTGATGCAGTATATCAATATATTAAGGGTTGTTTTTTGACTGGCCAGTCATTTATGAATTTAGCTAATTATTTATTTATTTATTATTCACTACTATTAAATTATTCTTTATGCAATAAATGTTCAAGATATCTATTTGAACTTTTAGTACCATTATCTATTTTTATCATCTACCTTATGCCATTATCGATATTTTAATATTAAATTTTACACACCAAAATATATATATATTTTTTAAATTTTACACAATTACTGCGTCCTTTTATTACCATCCTTTGAGAGTTTCTTAGTTTACAGCAGTATTATCCACTTTTAGACTTATCTGGGTGCCCTTTCTGTTAGGGCAATCAGCTATAGGTGCAACCACGCTTCCTTCTTTTTCACTTAAAGGGACACTGAACCCAATTTTTTTCTTTTGTAATTCAGAAAGAGCATACAATTTTAAGCAACTTTCTAATTTGCTCCTATTATCAATTTTTTTTCATTATCTTGCTATCTTTATTTGAAAAAGAAGGCATCTAAGCTTTTTTTGGTTTCAGTACTCTGGACAGCACTTTTTTATTGGTGGATTAATTTATCCACCAATCAGCAAGGACAACCCAGGTTGTTCACCAAAAATGGGCCGACATCTAAACTTACATTTGTGCATTTCAAATAAAGATACCAAGAGAATGAAGAAAATTTGATAATAGGAGTAAATTAGAAAGTTGCTTAAAATGTCATGCTCTATCTGAATCACAAAAGAAAAAAATTGGGTACAGTGTCCCTTTAATACATTTTTTAAGAACACAGATAAAAACAAAAATATAAAGGGTTTTGACTCATTGCAATCATCTACTGATGACACACCCTGCAACATGGAAAAAAGTTCTAGATGCTCATCCTCATCTACTCCTGAACATGCAACCGATCACCCTATTACTTATAAAGCAATTAAAACACTCATTGAACAAGTGAAGGCCTTCATAAAAGAGGAATGTGCAGATCTAAAAAAGGAAATCAATGATTTGGGGAACAGAGTAGAATCCCTAGAAGAGCATGAAGGTGTTATGTCCCAAGATATTGCAGACCTCTCTTAAAAAGTAACCAAGCAGAACCAGCATATAACTGACCTAGAGGATAAAATATCTGACCTGGAGAATCAGTCAGGATGCAGTAACCTTAGATTCAGAGGCATACCTGAGTCAGTACAAAATGACGACATCCAAAATTATCTAAAAGATTTATTTACTGAACCAACTAAAGATAGTGATACTTCTATTCCTGATATCACCCTAGATAGAGCACATCGCTCTCTACACCCTAAACCAGTGGACACCCAGTCACCAAGGGACTTAATTGTTTGCTTTCAAAAGTTTCAGCACATAAACATATGCCAGAAAACATTATACACATATGCCAGAAAACAACAAGCAATCACATTCCAAGGAAGCTGCATATAAATCTTTCAGGACTCATCTTCTAGGTCAGGATACTTAAAAAATTAAGAGACTTCTCCACCCTGACTTCTCATCTACGTACACTGAAAATCCCTTATAGATGAGGCCTCCCGAATTCAGTCCTAGCAATAAAGAATGGGAAGAAAATTGAATGTGATTCTGCATCCATCATTGCCCAATTCTGCAAAATGTTGAACATCCGACCTCCAGAAAGTACTGAACTCTCCACTACCAACAAGCAAACATCACAAAAAGAGATCTCGAAGCCACAAAGGCGAGCATGGACCGAACTTTCCTCTAGGCAGAATAAAATGCGACAGACTTATGTAGCTGAACAGACAAAAGAACTGACAGGAGGTTTGACAATATATGTGAAATTAACTTCTTTATACTGGCTTATCACCTAACTAGATTGTATGTTAAAGAGATCCTGATAGATCACTTGTTCTCTTGCAGGATTAACTTGTTTCAATTAACTTCTTAAGTAGTTTTATTATATTTAACTTTAAGCCTATAGAATGGCACTTGTTATCAAGTTATAATGTTTTCCCAAGGGTGTTCTCATGACCAGTTTGACAAATAGCTCCACAACTCACAACACCAACAAGCGGCTGCTTTGGTATTACTAAAGTATCCTCAAAAACTTGTTTTGCACAAACCCCTTCCCTATTGCTACTTCTAACCCAGCACTCCCCACGCTCTATTTTCCCTTACCCCATCCCAGACACAGATCCTATATTGAACAATAGATTTTTTTTATTACATCTTACCTTAAAACACATATCTAGTATAAATACCGCTATACACTTAGGACGGTCCGATTACCATAGCTAGTCAAAATGTTAAAGGGTTTCTATCTGCTGAAAATCTATCCATAGCCTACCATGATTTTTATAAAAAAGGGATTGACATAATTATTATACAGAAGACCCACTTTAGGAAAAAAATGCCACTAGGCATTAGGACCAACATTTCCTTAACTCAGGACCACACAAAAAAAATCAAGTTTGCATCTCCATCAAATGGAACATACCATCTGAATTGCTGCAAAACACAGTGGCAAAGAGGGCAGGATTTTGATATTAGTAGGCCTCTATTATGGGACACCAGTCACAATAGCCAATATTTACGCACCAATTAAACCAAATCCCTCCTTTTTTTTGATCAGTTACTAACGCTCTTTTAGATATCTCCAATGGCCCAATTATTATGGGAGGAGACCTCAACTTCCCAATGAACCCTGCATTAGATATCTCCACAGGGAAGTCCTATATACGCACTAATCAACTAAAACACAATTGTTCACTCCTGCAATCACTAACCCTATTTGATACTTGGAGGATTGTGTACACTTCAAAAAGAGACTACACAGGGGGCGTAGCTACAGACTCTTCCTGCATACTTTTTAGTTAAACTCCGGGTACTAATCAAGCCATCATAGTGAGAGCCGGACACAGGAATATGCTATGAACATATGGATATAACTTTGGAGGGGTTGCACACAAAGATGGTGAAGTTGCGTTAAGGAAAGTGAGAAGATGCACTAGGCCTATGTTCAAATTTCAAAGGACAGCAGAGAAAAGAGATGGTGTTTCCAAGCAGACCTTCCAACAGATAGAAAGTTATGCAGCAACTTATAATATACTATCGCAACATATCTTCTGTGCACCCCAACATGGGACTATAGTATTAGGCTATAATAATTGGATGTATTATTGATACACGCAACCGCTTGAAAGACCCTAGAAACATCCCTATGTCACTATCGCAAATATTGGACTCTTTACCGCTTATTTGGGCTCAGATGGAAATTGAAAACTTGTGACCTGTGTAACATAACAGAATACAAACATACTGCCTGCAGCTTGTTCCACTAGCATGGAGAGCTCCCATGATGCTGTGTGCCCGACAGGCACCCTGAGGCGAATCATTTCTCTCCTGACAGATATGTCCACCCGCCTAGACCAGCACTATGTAGCTTGCGCGGCCGCTCTGCAAGCTCCGGCTGGTTCACCTCTTTCCCCACTAGCCGACCTTCATAGCACCAATGACCCTCCGGATCTCTTACGGGACAGACAAATGCAGCGGGGAGAACATGAGCGCTATGAGGTCATGGGAGAAACTTTGTGTTTGGAGGATACGGTGCAATCTACCGCACACGCTGTATACGCTCCAACAGATCCAGAGAAACCTCCGAGACCTGCAGCTTCACAAGCACCACTGAAAATGGCAAAAATCTACAGGAAGCCATTCCTGAAAAGTTATACACACGCTACTCCGGTTGTGGGGCTGAATAGCCGCAACGGCCATTTCCTTGAGATTGAGGGGTTAAGCTGGCGGCAGAGTACTCGAATACTGTTTTATCCAGCCTTATTTGAATGAATGGAGGACCCCTTTGACCCAGGCGGTTGGGTACTCTTTTAGCCTTGTTAGGAGCCAACATGACTTAAACGAAAGGCGCAGGCACAGTAGCCCATTACATCATACATGGAACTGAGCCTCTGGGTTCAATCTGCACTTCATCTTTGTTTAGCAGATGCACACCTTAGAGAAACAGTAAACGCTATATATATCTATCCCTAGGCATTGGCTTAACTATTACTAATCTAATCTACTTAAGAATATCGGACTCAGACTCTGGGCTACAAGGATAGAATATGCTTACTAGCTTCTCTAGGAGGGCTTCCTACATATAGGGTGGCGTTCAGGGACACTGGCAGATAGCTGAATATTGTGCAGGATTTTATTACCAGCACCCCAGACAATGCTATTTATTATTGGTTATAATAGTTATTATGTTTTGAGTTCATATTGTGTGTGTCTGTTTAGCCATGTATGCCTATGATTCACCACTAGTTTATATAGCCATGGAGGTAAGCTTATCCTTGTAACATGAGACAATGTGTGAATAGCTCCAGCGTATACTCCAGTGCCCTCCTCCCCAGATCCTACCATGTTAACCCCTCTAGTATACTACTCCCATTTGGCATGTTATTAAAGCCTATTCTGTTTTTTCAAATGTTAGATGTGAGGCTTTCAATGAGGTTCCAGTATCTAACATACCTTCACAGCGGGAGTTACGTTTCAAGCCTCATTATATTTATGTTTCAACAGCCTATCACCATGTTGCTCCTACAATAGTTAGTATTATATATATAACCCAGTATTCTTATCCACTATTGGTATAGGCTCTTTTTAAACTCCTATATATCGCCACGAATTGGATGTATCTCACTTCTTGACTAACTCTTATGATTCTTCAATACTACCCTATGCAAATTTTGTGGAGGGGTACCACTTGTTCTGGCATATAACCTATAATTACCCCAAATATGTAAATCTATTGTTCATAATTGGTCTGTCCGTTCCCAGGCGAAAAAATACATTACTTAGATGTTTCTAAACAATATCGTTATAATTCTGTTTAATAAAATACTTAACAGCTCGAACTCCTTAGTACATTTACAAATTTCACATGCTACCTGGCTCTGCCCTCCCTCCCCCCCCCCCCTCCTATTTTATATTGAGCGTCTCTCGCCCGCTGCATCCCCCCTCCCCATAAAACTTTAGAGCTATCCCCTCCCTAGTCCTGTTTTTATATGAGTAGATATCTTAATCTTCCTCTTATTTAGCTGGGAGAGGTCCATTTTTGTTTCTGTTACTTTTATGATACGCTATGAGAAAACTGAAGTCCCTTTATAAGATAGCCCACACTTTATAGTTACGCCTGAAATATTTGAATATGTTACTCTACTAACAGTACTGTGTATACATCTATTTGTAAATGTTTTGGGCATACCTTTTATATATTGTATCTGACCACAACTTCAATAAAAAATTATTTAAAAAAAAAAAAAAAAGAGACTACACTTCCTTTTCTCAACATCAACATTTTTACTCCAGGTTAGATTATATTCTTTTTTTTTTTTTCATTTAATTTTTATTATTTTCAGAAAGCAGGGTACATATAAAAAGATGCCATATTTTTCATAGATACAAAAAAGAAGAACAAGGCATACATAATGTTTACAGGCATCCTCAAACATGCGGCTAGATTACGAGTCTTACGTTAGGCTTAAAAATCAGCGTTGGCCGGTCCCAACGCTGCTTTTTAATGCCCGCTAGAATTACGAGTCTGGCAGGTACAGGTGCACCGCTCACTTTTTTGGCCAGACTCGGAAATACCACAAATCCACTTACGTCAATTGCGTATCCTCTTTTTTTCAATGGGACTTGCATAGCGCCGGTATTACGAGTCTGCCAAAAAGTGAGCGGTAGGCCCTATCCTGTCAAGCCTGGTACCGCATTTAAAAGTCAGTAGTTAAGAGTTTTACACCACAACGCCGTAGCATAAAACTCTTAACTAAAGTGCTAAAAGGTACACTAACAGCCATAAACTATCTATTAACCCCTAAACCGAGGCCCCCCACATCGCAAACACTTAAAAAAAATGTAACCCCTAATCTGCCGAACCGGACATCGCCGCCACTATAATAAATATATTAACCCCTAAACCGCCGCACTCCCGCCTCGCAAACACTAGTTACATTTTATTAACCTCTAATCTGCCATCCCTAACATCGCCGACACCTACCTACATTTATTAACCCCTAATCTGCTGCCCCAACAATGCTGCCACTATATTAAAGTTATTAACCCCTAAAGCTAAGTCTAACCCTAACCCTAACCTCCCCCCTAACTTAAATATAATTTAAATAAATATAAATAAAAATCCTATCATTAACTAAATAATTCCTATTTAAAACTAAATACTTACCTATAAAATAAACCCTAGCGGCTAGATTTAGAGTTCTGCGGCCAAAGGGGTGCGTTATCTACGCATGCTTTTTTTCCCCCGCACCTTTTAAATACCGCTGGTATTTAGAGTTAATAGAAGGGCTGCGTTAGGCTCCAAAAAAGGGAGCGTAGAGCATATTTACCGCCACTGCAACTCTAAATACCAACGTTGCTTACGGACGCGGCCAGCTTCAAAAACGTGCTCGTGCACGATTCCCCCATAGAAAACAATGGGGCTGTTTGAGCTGAAAAAAAACCTAACACCTGCAAAAAAGCAGCGTTAAGCTCCTAACGCAGCCCCATTGTTTCCTATGGGGAAACACTTCCTAAGTCTGCACCTAACACCCTAACATGTACCCCGAGTCTAAACACCCCTAACCTTACACTTATTAACCCCTAATCTGCCGCCCCCGCTATTGCTGACCCCTGCATATTATTATTAACCCCTAATCTGCCGCTCCGTACACCGCCGCAACCTACGTTATCCCTATGTACCCCTAATCTGCTGCCCCTAACACCGCCGACCCCTATGTTATATTTATTAACCCCTAATCTGCCACCCCCGCTATCGCTGACCCCTGCATATTATTATTAACCCCTAATCTGCCGCTCCGTACACCGCCGCAACCTACGTTATCCCTATGTACCCCTAATCTGCTGCCCCTAACACCGCCGACCCCTATATTATATTTATTAACCTCTTATCTGCCGCCCCCAACGTCGCCTCCACCTACCTACAATAATTAACCCCTAATCTGCCGACCGGATCTCACCGCTACTCTAATAAATGTATTAACCCCTAAAGCTAAGTCTAACCCTAACACTAACACCCCCCTAAGTTAAATTTAAATCTAACGAAATAAATTAACTCTTATTAAATAAATTATTCCTATTTAAATTTAAATACCTGTAAAATAAACCCTAATATAGCTACAATATAAATTATAATTATATTGTAGCTATTTTAGGATTTATACTTATTTTACAGGCAACTTTGTATTTATTTTAACCAGGTACAATAGCTATTAAATAGTTAATAACTATTTAATAGTTACCTAGTTAAAATAATTACAAAATTACCTGTAAAATAAATCCTAACCTAAGTTACAATTAAACCTAACACTACACTATCAATAAATAAATTAAATAAAATACCTAAGGATAAACAATGTGAGATTTAAACAGGAGCGCTATAGCTAAAGGTGTGAGATATATATTAGACTAGTGAATGTAAAAACTACACATCAACGTATAAAACTTCAATATTGATATAAAATATACGAATAGGGTAATAGCATATACTTAGTGATAGAGTGTCAAATATTCAGTGATGAAATAAATCGTGTATATTGTGATTATCAAAACATTAAAAAAGCAAAAAATAAGCGAAAAGTAAATAGTGACAAATCAATGTTAGGCAGCAGAATTCTGCTAAAAGAAATGTAATTTAATGTAACATACACAAATAAAAACACAATGTGTAAAAACGGACGTCTCCGTATAAAACTAAATAAGCCAATATACCAACAATATTAAAAGGTATCTCCTTATATTTAAAGGTGGGGGATAAAAACAGTCCAAGTAGGATATTAAATGATACAGTCTTAACCCCAAACAATTGCGGCTCTCGATAGAGGAAAAATGAAAATTACCGCCGTAGCGGAAGTGACGTCACTTTAAGGGGCGCTGGCCCGGTTGAGCACTCCGATTGGTTCCTATTGTGATCGCTTCGAGGTGACGGCTTTTTGGTCCCACAGTGGTAAGGTATCCGCTCTTTATGTGCCAAAATGCACGCAGGATACTAATAACGGCTGTTGTGGATTTTCAATGCAGCTGTCAAAATAAAGGGCAAAGTTCCATTTAAAACCTTCAGTAAGGCTTGTGATAACGGCACACAGACAAGTACCACAGTGATGCCAAGTTGAAAGTTCCACAAACAATAAGCAGCATCAGTTTGTAGCAGCAAATGGTGACTGTGAGATACTCCTTAAAGTTTAAGAAGTTAGCAGCAAGCATCCAATGCAGAGTTTAACGTTCCTCAAAAGACAAGCAGCATCAGGTTGTAACAGCAACTGATGGCTATGTTAAGAGTTAGCAACAAACATCAACGCGTTTCTCCCTCTACAGGGCTTTCTCAAGATGAGGTGTTGCAACAGGTGTACCTTTTTAAAGGTGTGTCTCAGTCTCTTATTGGTTATATTTTAGTAGTCATAGAGAAAGGGGTGTATGACATTATTTAAAGGTGGTATTGGCAGATATACATTTATTAAGAGCAATCATATCTCAGCTTCATTTACTGAATCAAAAAAAATATTAAAAGTTAAGAATAAGTTCCATATATTTATCTAAAAGAACAGTTGTGAAGTGCAATGGTGATAGTGGTGTTCTAACTTAGTTTTAAATTAATTAAATAAAGATATAAGAGCGAACTATGTGTTGAATCGAGGGCATCAAGAGTAAAATATATATAAAATACTTAATTATGATCCGATCAGCCAATCAGATTGAGCTCGCATTCTATTGGCTGTTCCGATCAGCCAATAGAATGCGAGCTCAATCTGATTGGCTGATCGGATCAGCCAATTGGATTGAACTTGATTCTGATTGGCTGATTCCATCAGCCAATCAGAATTTTCCTACCTTAATTCCTATTGGCTGATAGAATCCTATCAGCCAATCGGAATTCGAGGGACGCCATCTTGGATGACGTCCCTTAAAGTAACCGTCATTCGTCGGGAAGTCGTCGGTGAAGATGGATGTTCCGCGTCGGCGGGATGAACATGGATCCGGAAGAAAGAAGATTGAAGATGCCGCTTGATAGAAGACTTCAGCCCGATCATGGACCTCTTCAGCTCCCGCTTGGATGAAGACTTCCGCCCCGATCATGGACCTCTTCAGCTCCCGCTTGGATGAAGACTTCAGTCAGATCATGGACATCTTCAGCCCCCCGCTTGGGCTTGGATCAAGACATCGGAGGAGCTCTTCTGGATCGATCGGTGAACCCGGCGTGGTGAAGACAAGGTAGGGAGATCTTCAGGGGCTTAGTGTTAGGTTTATTTAAGGGGGGTTTGGGTTAGATTAGGGGTATGTGGGTTGTAATGTTGGGGGGGTATTGTATGTTTTTTTTTACAGGCAAAAGAGCAGAATTATGTGGGGCATGCCCCGCAAAAGGCCCTTTTAAGGGCGGGTAAGGTAAAAGAGCTTTTCTATTTTTATTTTAGAATAGGGTAGGGCATTTTTTTATTTTGGGGGGCTTTGTTATTTTATGAGGGGGCTTAGAGTAGGTGTAATTAGCTTAAAATTGTTGTAATCTGTTTATAATGTTTGTAAATTATTTTTTTACTTTTTGTATCTTAGTTCTTTTTTTATTTTTTGTACTTTAGTTAGTTTATTTAATTGTATTTATTTGTAGGTATTTTATTTAATTAATTTATTGATAGTGTAGTGTTAGGTTTAATTGTAACTTAGGTTAGGATTTATTTTACAGGTAATTTTGTAATTATTTTAACTAGGTAGCTATTAAATAGTTATTAACTATTTAATAGCTATTGTACCTGGTTAAAATAAATACAAAGTTGCCTGTAAAATAAATATTAATCCTAAAATAGCTACAATATAATTATTATTTATATTGTAGCTATATTAGGGTTTATTTTACAGGTAAGTATTTAGCTTTAAATAGGAATAATTTATTTAATAAGAAATAATTTATTTCGTTAGATAAAACTTATATTTAATTTAGGGGGGTGTTAGTGTTAGGGTTAGACTTAGCTTTAGGGTTTAATACATTTATTAGAGTAGCGGTGAGGTCCGGTCGGCAGAATAGGGGTTAATAATTGAAGTTAGGTGTCGGCGATGTTAGGGAGGGCAGATTAGGGGTTAATAATATTTATTATAGGGTTATTGAGGCGGGAGTAAGGCTGATTAGGGGTTAATAACTTTATTATAGTAGCGGTGAGGTCCGGTCGGCAGATTAGGGGTTAATAATTGTAGGTAGGTGTCGGCGACGTTGGGGGCGGCAGATTAGGGGTTAATAAATATAATATAGGGGTCGGCGGTGTTAGGGGCAGCAGATTAGGGGTACATAGGGATAACGTAGGTTGCGGCGGTGTGCGGTCGGCAGATTAGGGGTTAAAAAAATTTATTAGAGTGGCGGCGATGTGGGGGGACCTCGGTTTAGGTGTGCATAGGTAGTTTATGGGTGTTAGTGTACTTTAGAGCACAGTAGTTAAGAGCTTTATGAACCGGCGTTAGCCCAAAAAGCTCTTAACTCCTGGCTTTTCTCTGCGGCTGGAGTCTTGTCGGTAGAGTTCTAACTCTCACTCCAGCCAAGACTCTAAATACCAGCATTAGAAAGATCCCATTGAAAAGATAGGATACACAAATGGAGTAGGGGGATCTGCGGTATGGAAAAGTCGCGGCTGGAAAGTGAGCGTTAGACTCTTACCTACACGACTCTAAATACCAGTGGTAGCCCAAAACCAGCGTTAGTAGCCCCTAACGCTGGTTTTGACGGCTAACGCAAAACTCTAAATCTAGTCGATAGACCTAAATTACAAGTTATGCGCTAAACTCGGTACGTAAATAATGCTAAACATTTTGCAGTATCGCACTTTACATAGTGCTACCATTGCAAGTTACAAAAAAAACTAACTAACCCCAAAAAATGTACTCACCATTCCTGAAGTCCGGACACCCATCTTCTTCCAGGAGGAGCAAAGTCTTCATCCAGGCGGCTCCATCTTCATCCAGCGCGGGGCCATCTTCTTTCTTCATCTTGGTGGAGCGGAGCAAGTTCGTCCAACGCGGAGCCTCCTCTTCGTGTGATCTACGCCACACACTGAAGATTTAATGCAAGGTACCCCTTTTATAGTAGAAGAGGAGGCTCCACGTTGGACGTCCGCGTCACCGGCGAACTTGCTCCATGCCGCCACAGCTACACACCACCAGGAGGAAGAAAGAACATGGCCCGTGCTGGATAAAGATGGAGCCGCCTGGATGAAGACTTTGCTCCTCCTGGAAGAAGATGAATGTCCGGACTTCAGGAACGGTGAGTAGATATTTTAGGGTTAGGTTTTTTGTGGGGGTTTTTGTATGGGTTTTTTTTAGATTAGGGTTTTTTTATTTTTTAATGGGAACTAAAGAGCTGATTGCCCTTTTAAGGGCAATGGCCATACAAATGCCCCTTTAGGGGCAATGGGTAGCTTAGATTTTTTAGAGTTAGTTTTTTTTTTATTTTGGGGGGTTGTGTGGGTGGTGGGCTTTACTTTTAGGGGTTTATTTTTAATTTTTTAGAAGTAAAAGAGCTGTAAAACTTAGGGCAATGCCCTACAAAAGGGCTATTGGTAGTTTATTGTTAGATTAGGGGGTGTTTTTATTTTGGTGTGGCTTATTTATTTATTTATTTATTTATTTTATTATTTTTTTTTTTTAATATTTTTATTGAGGCAATGCAAACATACACAAGACAGTTACAAGTTGAAGGGCAACAACACAAATACAGATATGCTAAAGACATTAAGACAACAATCAGATATCACTATTGACTAGGGGATTTCATCTCACCTATTCAGTTCAAAAGGTTACCCTACAACAATTCACCTCATTTTATTAATAATTGCGTAGCGTCCTCAATGAAACAGAGATCCACTCAAGGGATCTGAATTCTAGATCATAGGTGAGGACATATTATTATTGCAATAACACCATATAAGAGGTCAGGAATAACTGCAGACTCAAACTAATCTCAACTAAACTTCTACAATAAGAGATTAAATGTAACATTATACACCATAATGACAGGTGTAATCTGTAAGAAATACACTAATACAAATTGAACTAATGTAAGTGGTTGTGGATTGGTCTTAGTGCTGAAACAAGCGACAGTAGAGTTGCTCCCTTTACTGTTATAGTGGCCGACACAAAGCAACATAAGTAAGAATCTCTCACATTATTAACGTGTCGCATCTGTATCTACCTAAATTATGCCCAGCACTGTCTCGGTCCACAAGCTGTAGTGTATAGACATATAGGGTACAAGTTATATTGAACAGTGAGAAGATATGCTAACCTCTGGTGTTAAGATGTGTAAGATCAGGTATACTGTAACTATCGGTATTAAGATCCGATAAGCCATCCTTACACTTCTTTAAATATAAACTTAGGCCTAGGCTATGCGGACAGAGCAGAGACTACTTCACTCTGCTAAAAAGGAGTATGAGGGACAGATTACTTATCCCCTGCCATACAAATATGTGGGGGGCGGACCTAGGCCTGGTAGTGGTCTTCCCACCACCAGGCAGACCTTTCAATTAAGATGTGTATGCCACAGATGCGTTCTCGCATTCATCTAGCGAATATGTGTCTCTTGGGGGGGGCCACACCAATATCCAGGGGGCTTACTCATGCAACCTCGCGTGTGGCTTGAAATTACAAAGGGCACTTCATTATAAACTCAAGGGGCGCTCAGTCTAGTTTATGTCTAATAGTACAGAATATTTAGTTGCAAGGTTAGCTAAATGTAGTAATATCCACGTGCGGCTATGTCACTTAAAGGTTTACATTCACATCCTCAAATATTTCCTTAGCGAACTGTATGCATGGGCCCCCTAAAAATAATAGAGTATATAACAATCCAAACCTTGATCCATCTAACGTGCCAAGATTGGAGACTAATATATCAGGTCACAAGTAAATCTGATGTTACGGAGTGATAATAGTAAATAACATTTTCCCCAGAGAGCGAGCCGTCTCCCATATGCAACTAGTACAAACTCCCCCTAGAGAACATAACAAAAACAGACTAATAACAATCCCATGACAACTTATCAGAACCTGCAAGCAATATTTAGGAGTAGGGCAGATCACCCCACCTCTTGTAGTAAATGTAATAAGGGATTGTACCCACAAGTCCCAGCAAGCAATGTTCAGTCTTTCTTAATGCAGGGGAAAACCATCAACAAACAGTAGTTACTACCCTATGATGCAGGATAGAGGGAATAACAGCAAGGTCTTTAGTGCAAAGTAGAAGCTCTAAGTACTAGCGTAAGAGCTTGATATAAGTTTCTGTTCCTCGTTGTCTGGAGCCAGGGGAACACCAAGGCAGTCTAAGGGCTTCATAGAAAAAGTGTATATGTATCGGACAGTGGCCCAGCTTTAGTACACTGTGGCTGTAGGAGTAGATGCTTAGAAGCAAGGGGTAGTCCTCAGTTGGGAATCCGGCAATATGCCCTCATTAAAACTGTGACAGTGAATCGGTAGTGATAATGCAGCCTCTGGATGGATGACACGGAGCACCGTCACTCACAGTGCCGACCGTGCTGCTCCATCAGAGATAGTGAGTATGTGTAGGTGCCGCTTACCCCACTTGCATGCGGGCATATCCGTCCATCATCGAGCGGGACCGGACCATCCAATAAATCTCAAGCGAGTGATGGCTCTGAGACCAGGGCCTCCAAAGGTCCCGCCATCGGTCCCAGCAGGGTGCGCGCAGATCTCCAGGGGCAGCAAGGAGACAGTGAAGTCCCTTTCTGTGGTCCGTCCCCACCGGCATCAGCATTAGAGTCACTGGTCGGTGCCTCGTAAGGGCCGCGGGATCTTGTGGTTCCGGTATCGCTCCAGGTCCCTCAGTAGCAGCAGCGCTGCATATTCGCGCCGCTTGGACTTTGGCCACAAGAGCATCTAGCTTATCGCAGATCTTTCTCCCATATTGCTCCAACAGATCTCTGATGCTGGCATACAGGACCTGAGTTTCCATGCCGGGACGCATCGCATCTCCTCTCTCACAATGGCGGATCGTCATGTGGCGGGGAGCTTCTTTACAACACTGCAGCTCAATATTGTGAAGTCAACCTCCTATTCAGTTCCCACGCATCTCGGGGTATTTCCATTACTTTTGCCCCCTAAGCACCAGCAGAGTAGGTTAAAGATAGTAGGTAAAATTACATTATTCATAGATTAGGTCAGGAGCTCCTGAATAGTGCGACCTGTAGCTATGGCGGTTAGCTCCGCCCCCCGGCTTATTTATTTTTAATGGGGTATTAGATTAGATTTAATTTTTTTATTTTGGATCATTTTGTTTATTATTTTTTGTAATCTTAGATTATTATTTTTTTCATAATTTTAGACTTTGTTTTTTTTTTGTAATGTTAGTTATTTTCGTAGTGTTAGGTATTTTTAATTTTGTAATTTATTTATTTTTATTTTGTTTTAGTTAGGTGTATTTATAGTTTAAGCATAGGTTTTTATTTATTTCACAGGTAAGTTTTTATTTATTTTAAGGTAGTTATTTTGTAAATTTAATTTAAAGTTAGGGGGGGTGTTAGGTTTAGGTGTTAACAGTCCAATTCAGTTTGTCGCGATGTGGGGGGGCCAGCGATTTAGGGGTTAAAAGGTTTATTTTAGTTGTAGCGATGTAAGGGGTTGGCGGTTTAGGGGTTAATAGGTTTATTTTACTAGTCATGATTGGGGGGGGGCGGTTTAGGGGTTAATAGGTTTATTTTATTAGTAGCGATGTGGGGGGTTGGCGGATTAGGGGTTAATAGGTTTATTTAGTGTTGGCAATGTGGGTGGGTGGTGGTTTAGGGGTTAATATTGTAGTTTATAGGTGTTAGTGTACTTTGTAACATTTTTGCTATGAGTTTTGTGAGGGGGTTGGCAGATTAGGGGTTAATAGGTTTATTTAGTGTTGGCAATGTGGATGGGTGGCAGATTAGAGGTTAATAGGTTTACTTAGTATTGGCGATATGAGTGGGAGGCGGATTAGGAGTTAATAGGTTTACCTAGTGTTGGTGATGTGGGTGGGCAGCGGATTAGGGGTTAATAGGTTTATTATAGTATTTGCGATGTGGGGGTTGGTGGTTTAGGGGTTAATATTGTAGTTTATGGGTGTTAGTGTACTTTGTAACATTTTTGCTATGAGTTTTGTGAAACATTTTTGTTTCGCAAAATCCATAACTATTTGTCTGTGATAGTGGAATGGATTGTTGCAGTATAAGCTATAACGCTAGCGGAATAGCCGGACCGCACAACCTGTAATACAGGTGAGTTGAATATTCCACACTCAAAAGCCATTTTTTAAGTGTGGAATGGATCATTGCGGTATAGGCTAAAATGCTAGCGGTATAGCTGTACAGTGCGACTTGTAATACAGGTGGCCTGAACATTCCGCGCGCAAAGGCCAGTTTTTCACCGGTATAGCCATACCGCAACACTTGTAATCTAGGCCATAGATTTTTATTTTTTAATTTAGGGTGTTTAGTTTAGAGGGGGTTAGGTGTTAGGTGTTAGGTTAATTTGCATTTGAATTATGTGGCGGCATAGAGATTAATAGTTAGTTACTTGCGGTGGGTATTGTGCTGCAAAGGGGTATGTGGTGGCATAGGGGTTAATAGATAGATACTTGCGGTGGGTATATGGCGGCATAGGGGTTAATAGATAGATACTTGCGGTGGGTATGTGGCAGCATAAATGTTAATAGTTACTGGCGGTGGGTATGTAGCGGCTTAGATCTTAATTAATGTAGTGTTAGTTTGCAATCATGGGGTACTTCAGTTTAAGGGTATTAGAATTAGCGGTTAGGCACGGCAGTTATATTTTCAGGGATCCTTTACTATACATCGCCAATATGGTTGGCGATGCTGAGGGTTTTCTATAGCCAGCATTACCGACCAATGGCATGTATAGTAAACGCCTTTCAGAGATGCCTCTATGTTGGGACCTTGGAATATTTTGACAGACTCACTTGAAATAGCAGCGGATCCCTTAGAATATTTTGCTGCCTCTTAGCGCTTTCGATCATTGGGGCCTAAGGCACAACTTAGTCCCATTATAAAAGGAATCCCCAATCCTTCCCCCCTTGCCCTGATGAGTGTCTTCTGATATAGCTTTATCAAAGGTCATAGGCCATCTTGTGCCATGACTGCGAATACCCTGTATGAAATCACTTAAAACAGCCTCTTCATTCTGATTGGATATCAGAAATATACAGTTCCCGCTCTGTATTGTGTATTCTAAACTGAAGAGAACAATAAAGCTTTTTAAGAAGACAACAATATCACTGATCTGTGAATGCGTACCACGTCTGTCACAGGGTGTGAAAATACTTAAATTCCAAGATGGTGGCTCCTAGTGTGAAGAAGCAGAGCTTCACTAACCAGTACTTTTAAAGGGCTTAAATGGAAACTCAAGTCAAAAATAAACTTTCATGATTCAGATAGAGCATCAATTTTAAACAACTTTCCAATTTACTTTCATTAACAAAACATGCACAGTCTTTTTATATTTATAGTTTTTGAGTCACCGGCTCCTACTGAGCATGTGCAAGAATTTACTGAATATACGTATATTCATTTGTGATTGGCTGATGGCTGTCACATGATACAGGAGGAGTGGAAATAGACATAACTTTGTCAGAAAAAAATCTACTACTTATTTGAAGTTCAGACTCAGGGGCCGAATTATTATGCTCCGAATGGAGCTTGATGCCCCTGTTTCTGCGCAAACCTTCAGGCTCGTGCAGAAACAGCAGTTATGAAGCAGGAGTCTAAAGAACACTGCTCCATAACTGTTCAACATCTGAATTATTATTTTTCTGTGGTTTAACATTTTACTCCAGAAGGTAACTGGGTTACCACCCAGTTGGTATTTTACAAACCTGTTCCTAGTTTCCATTGAGGTGGTAACAAAAAAAATCTCCATAGACTTTACTGGAGATAAATGTTTTTAGCACAAGTTTCCACAATTTTCCACCTCAGTAGAGACTAGGGAGTATATATATGTAAGTGCGAGCGGACATGATACGATGTAGCGTATCATATCCGCTGCACATCGATAAATGCCGACAGCATATGATAGCAGGCCGCTAGCAGGGGGTGTCAATCAACCAGATCGTATTCGATCAGGTTTATTTCTGTCCGCAGCCTCAGAGCAGACGGACAGGTTATAGAGCAGAGGTCTTCAGACTGCTGCTTCATAACTTCTGTTTCCGGCGAACCTAAAGGCTTGCTGGAAACAAGGGGCATCAAGCTCCATACGGAGCTTAATAAATTGACCCCTAGGCCATGACCGGTATGTTTAAGGTTCAGGTCAAAGTTAATAAAAACAAATTTAATATAGAAATTAAGATTCTATCATGATCAAACTTCTTCTAAGTGTTTTGGAATCTATTTATAATCAAATGGACTTTTTAAATCAGTTCTAGTAACTTTAGTTCCTGATTTATGCTCTATAATTATTTATGCTAATTTATGCTAATAAGCACGGCTGGTATTTTTTTCCAGAAATGGTGCCAACTCTACTCTCACTGTAAAAGTGCCGCTCTCTAGCTTTCCCTACAATGCCTCTTGTATCACTTCAAAGAACTTTACCACCTACCACATTTCCTTAAAACAGGACCTTAATTTTGTTTCTGTATTCTTTGTACCTTTATAGGTCCAAAGAACACAGAAAAGGACAATATTTCAGGCCATAATCTTTAGTCATGTCTAACAAACATATTTGTACTCTAGTGCTCTATACCACTTTAAAGATGGTTGTCTTTCACCCCTCTGAATTACTTTAGCGCTCAATATGGGGTAATACGTTTATCTAACTATTAAAGTTCTAGACCATATATTCTGATTCAGAGTTATTTACTTGTTGTCCCACAGGGTCCCTTTTCATTGCTCTCAATTCAGGTATACACTTTAGATATGCTATAATGTATAGGAATAGTTCATATTGCAATAGATAATTGCGGTATAACTCTTATTGCTGATAATACTCTCTCTATTAAATGTTTAATGTACCAACGTGCTGTCATCAGCCGGGGCAGCACAACATATTGATTGTTAAACTATAGAGAGTAAGCAGGAATTGTACAGTATTATGTATTTGCAAAGAGCTAAGTAGTTCTTACAGTGTGGATACACTATAGCTACTCCCCGTAATAAGGACCTACTGTGATATGAGAATATTTCTATCCTACTGGCTTGTTCTGAACTAAATTCCTTATGTATTTGGTACTTATATGTCCACATTAACTGAGGACCCTTAACATTCAAAATTTGACTATTACACTCCTAAGAGGGATTTTGAATGCTGAATTATACTTCAATGCTAGTGGTGCTTTGACACACAATGCTTTACCATTCTCCCCCATGCTCAATACGGATTGCCCTATCTAATAGCCTAAGCCTTAGGAAGACAGTAATTATACCAAGAGCATTGTCAATTCTTACCAGATAACCAGCACTATCTGATATGTATTTCATTTTAAGTGTCATTTATTAATTAGATATATTAATAGCCAATGTTTTGACAGTGTTATCCTGTTCAAGTTGACATTAGTGTATTTTGCTATCTATACTATAATTGCGTTTGTAATGTCTGTCGCCGTCGGCAGTTGCACACGCATCCTCAATGGAATGTGTAGGTAGCGCGAGGCAGCTAACAGAAAAAAACATCGCCTGCATGAACGAACCTCCCACACAAAGTATTAACACCTACACCTGGATCCCACACATCGCAAAATAATAAAGTAATTAACCCCTTAATCCCTTAACCGTCAACCACCCACATTGCATTAAACCTAATTACCCTATTAACCCCCAAAACTGCAAAACCCCCACATCGCAATAAACATAATTAACCTATAAACCGCAAAACCCACACATCGCAATAAACCTAATTACCCTATTAACCCCTAAACCGCAAAAAATCCACATTGCAATAAACCTAATTATCCTATTTACCCCTAAATCGCAAAACCCCTACATCGCAATAAACATAATTGAACTATTAACCCCTAAACCGCAAAACCCCCACATCGCAATAAACCTATTTACCCTATTAACCCCTAAACCGCAAAAATCCCATATTGCAATAAACCTAATTATCCTATTAACCCCTAAACCGCAAAACCCCTACATCGCAAATAACTAAGCACCCTAACCCAACACCCCCTAACCTAACATCCCCTTAAATTAACCCAAATTACCTAAACTAATAAATTCTTAAGTGACAAAAAATTAAAAAAAAGCTAAATTTACAAAAAATAAAAAAGGTAACATTACAGAAAATAAAAAATCAAATTACCAAATTTTACAAAATTAAACCTAATCCCTATCGGCTAGATTTAGAGTTTTGTCGGTAACGACCCGCGTAGCTAACGCATGCTTTTTTTTCCCCGCACCTTTTAAATACCGCTGGTATTTAGAGTTCACAGAATGGCTGCGTTAGGCTCCAAAAAGGGAGCGTATAGCATATTTACCGCCACTGCAACTCTCGATACCAGCGGTGCTTACGGACGTGGCCAGCTTCAAAAATGTGCTCGTGCACGATATCCCCATAGGAAACAATGGGGCAGTTTGAGCTGAAAAAAAACCTAACACCTGCAAAAAAGCAGCGTTCAGCTCCTAACGCAGCCCCATTGTTTCCTATGGGGAAACACTTCCTATGTCTGCACCTAACACCCTAACATGTACCCCGAGTCTAAACACCCCTAACCTTACACTTATTAACCCCTAATCTGCCGCCCCCGCTATCGCTGACACCTGCATATTTTTTTAACCCCTAATCTGCCGCTCCGTACACCGCCGCAACCTACATTATACCTATGTACCCCTAATCTGCTGCCCCTAACACCGCCGACCCCTATATTATATTTATTAACCCCTAATATGCCGCCCCCAACGTTGCCTCCACCTACCTACAATAATTAACCCCTAATCTGCCGACCGGACCTCACTGCTACTATAATAAATGTATTAACCCCTAAAGCTAACTCTAACCCGAACCCTAACACCCCCTAAGTTAAATATAATTTAAATCTAAGAAAATAAATTAACTCTTATTAAATAAATTATTCCTTTATATTTAAGTATTTAAAGCTAAATACTTACCTGTAAAATAAACCCTAATATAGCTACAATATAAATTATAATTATATTGTAGCTATTTTAGGATTAATATTTATTTTACAGGCAACTATGTAATTATTTTAACCAGGTACAATAGCTATTAAATAGTTAATAACTATTTAATAGTTACCTAGTTAAAATAATTACAAAATTACCTGTAAAATAAATCCTAACCTAAGTTACAATTAAACCTAACACTACACTATCAATAAATTAATTAAATAAAATACCTACAATTAAACCTAACACTACACTATCAATAAATTAATTAAATACAATACCTACAAATAAATACAATGAAATAAACTAAAGTACAAAAAATAAAAAAGAACTAAGTTACAAAAAAATAAAAAAATATTTACAAACATTAGAAAAATATTACAACAGTTTTAAACTAATTACACCTACTCTAAGCCCCCTAATAAAATAACAAAGACCCCCAAAATAAAAAAATGCCCTACCCTATTCTAAAATTAAAATAGAAAAGCTCTTTTACCTTACCAGCCCTGAAAAGGGCCCTTTGCGGGGCATGCCCCAAAGAATTCAGCTCTTTTGCCTGTAAAAAAAAACATACAATACCCCCCCCCCCCAACATTACAACCCACCACCCACATACCCCTAATCTAACCCAAACCCCCCTTAAAAAAAAACTAACACTAAGCCCCTGAAGATCTCCCTACCTTGTCTTCACCACGCCGGGTTCACCAATCGATCCAGAAGAGCCTCCGATGTCTTGATCCAAGCCCAAGCGGGGGGCTGAAGATGTCCATGATCCGACTGAAGTCTTCATCCAAGTGGGAGCTGAAGAGGTCCATGATCGGGCTGAAGTCTTCTATCAAGCGGCATCTTCAATCTTCTTTCTTCCGGATCCATGGTCATCCCGCCGATGCGGAACATCCATCTTCACCGACAACTTCCCGACGAATGACGGTTCCTTTAAGGGACGTCATCAAAGATGGCGTCCCTCGAATTCCGATTGGCTGATAGGATTCTATCAACCAATCGGAATTAAGGTAGGAAAATTCTGATTGGCTGATGGAATCAGCCAATCAGATTCAAGTTCAGCCAAGTTCAGCCAATCAGATTCCGATCAGCCAATAGAATGTAAGCTCAATCTGATTGGCTGATCGGATCAGCCAATCGGATTGAACTTGATTCTGATTGGCTGATTCCATCAGCCAATCAGAATTTTCCTACCTTAATTCCGATTGGCTGATAGAATCCTATCAGCCAATCGGGATTCGAGGGACGCCATCTTGGATGACGTCCCTTAAAGGAACCTTCATTCGTCGTCTAGTCGTCGGAAGAAGAGGATGGATCCGCGCTGGAGGTCTTCAAGATGGAGCCGGTCGTCATCGGATGGAAGAACATAGAAGATGCAGCTTGGATGAAGATGTTTGCCGGTCCGGATCGACTCTTCTGCCCGGATAGGATGAAGACTTCTGCCCGAAGATGGAATTCTTTAGCCGCCGCTTGGATCCAGACTTCAGCCGGATGATGGACGTCATACTTCAGCCACAGCTTGGGCTTGGATGAAGACTTCGGAGGCTCCTCTGGACCGATCGGGACCGGGTGTGGTGAAGACAAGGTAGGGAGATCTTCAGGGGCTTAGTGTTAGGTTTATTTAAGGGGGGTTTGGGTTAGATTAGGGGTATGCGGGTGGTGGGTTGTAATGTTGGGGGGGTATTGTATTTTTTTTTTTACAGGCAAAAGAGCTGAATTCTTTGGGGCATGCCCCGCAAAGGGCCCTTTTAAGGGCTGGTAAGGTAAAAGAGCTTTTCTATTTTAATTTTAGAATAGGGTAGGGCATTTTTTTATTTTGGGGGGCTTTGTTATTTTATTAGGGGGCTTAGAGTAGGTGTAATTAGTTTAAAATGGTTGTAATATTTTTCTAATGTTTGTAAATATTTTTTTATTTTTTGTAACTTAGTTCTATTATTTTTTGTACTTTAGTTAGTTTATTTAATTGTATTTATTTGTAGGTATTTTATTTAATTAATTTATTGATAGTGTAGTGTTAGGTTTAATTGTAACTTAGGTTAGGATTTATTTTACAGGAAATTTTGTAATTATTTTAACTAGGTAGCTATTAAATAGTTATTAACTATTTAATAGCTATTGTACCTGGTTAAAATAATTACAAAGTTGCCTGTAAAATAAATATTAATCCTAAAATAGCTACAATATAATTATAATTTATATTGTAGCTATATTAGGGTTTATTTTACAGGTAAGTATTTAGCTTTAAATAGGAATAATTTATTTAATAAGAGTTAATTTATTTTGTTAGATTTAAATTATATTTAACTTAGGGGGGTGTTAGTGTTAGGGTTAGACTTAGCTTTAGGGGTTAATACATTTATTATAGTAGCGGTGAGGTCCGGTCGGCAGATTAGGGGTTAATAAATGTAGGTAGGTAGCGGCGACGTTGAGGGGGGCAGATTAGGGTTTAATAAATATAATATAGGGGTCGGCGGTATTAGGGGCAGCAGATTAGGGGTACATAAGTATAACGTAGGTGGCGGCGGTGTGCGGTCGGCAGATTAGGGGTTAAAAAAATTTAATCGAGTGGCGGAGATGTGGGGGGTTTATGGGTGTTAGTGTACTTTAGAGCACAGTATTTAAGAGCTTTATGAACCGGCGTTAGCCCAAAAAGCTCTTAACTCCTGTTTTTTTTTCTGCGGCTGGAGTTTTGTCGTTAGATTTCTAACGCTCACTTCAGCCAAGACTCTAAATACCGGCGTTAGAAAGATCCCATTGAAAAGATAGGATACGCAATTGGCGTAGGGGGATCTGCGGTATGGAAAAGTCGCGGCTGCAAAGTGAGCGTTAGACACTTTCCTGACTGACTCCAAATACCAGCGGGCGGTAAAAAACAGCGTTAGGAGCCTCTAACGCTGGTTTTGACGGCTACCGCCAAACTCTAAATCTAGCCGTATGAAAATAAAAAGCCCCCAAAATAAAAACACCCCCTACTCTAAGAATAAACTACCAGTAGCCCTTAAAAGGGCTTTTTGCAGGGCATTGCCCCAAGATAATCAGCTCTTTTACAAAAAATACACAAAGTCCCCCCTAACAGTAAACCCCCCCACCCACCAACCCCCCCAAAATAAAAGAACCTAACACTAAAAAACCTAAACTACCCATTGCCCTGAAAAGGGCATTTGTTGGGCATTGCCCTTAAAAGGGCATTTAGCTCTTTTACTGCCCATCCTTAATCTAAATAAAACAACCCCCCCCAAAAAAAAACTTAAAAAAACCCTTAGTCTAACCCCCAGGTTGCTACTCACCGTTTCTGAAGTCCGGCAGAGAAAGTCCTGTTCCAGGCGGTGAAGTCTTCTTCCAAGCGGCAACCTCTTCTTTCTTCTTCCAGGAACATCCGGAGCAGAGCGGAGCTGAAGACCGATGACCGCGGAGCTGAAGACCGGCGATCCTGGAACTGAAGACCGGATATTCAAATCAGCCAATAGAATTTCAGTAGCTCTCATCCTATTGGTTGATTTGAACAGCCAATAGGATTTGAGTAGCTCTCATCCTATTGGCTGATTGGAATTTGAAGAATCAAATCAGGCAATAGGAATTCAAGGGATGCCATCTTTAATCGCGTACCTTGAATTAACTATCCAGTGTACGGCGCCAATCGTAAGAAGAGGATCCTCCACGCTCCATGGCTCCGCAGTCGCTGTTCTTCAGTTCCAGGATCGCCGGTCTTCAGCTCCGCGGTCATTGGTCTTCAGCTCCGCGCCGGATGTTCCTGGAAGAAGAAAGAAGAGAATTTATTCTTAGATTAGGGGGTGTTTTTATTTTGGGGGGGCTTTTTTTATTTTCATAGGGATTAGGTTTAATTTAGTAAACTTTGGTAATTTTTTTTTTTTCCTGTAATATTAGGTTTAATTTTGTAAGCTTTGGTCATTTTTGTTTTATTTATTTTCAGTAATATTAGATTTTTTTTATTTTCTGTAATTTCGGTTATTTTAAATTTAGGTTTATTTTTTTAATTTTTAGGAGTTAGTTTTTTTAAAAAAAAAATATATATATAGATTAGGGATGGGCAACAAAAGAGCTGAATGCCCTTTTAAGGGCAATGCCCATAAAAATACCTTTTTCATGGCAATGGATAGTTTAGGTTTTTTTAGTGTTAGGTTTATTTATTTTGGGGGGTGGTGGGTTTTACTGTTAGGGGGGACTTAGAATTTTTGGTAACTGCAAAAGAGCTGTTTAACTTAGGGCGATGCTCTGCAAAAAAAGCCATTTTAAGGGCTATTGGTAGTTTAGCATTAGATTAGAGTGTGTTTTTATTTTGGGGGGGCTTTTTTATTTTAATAGGGATTAGGTTTTATTTTTTTATTTTTGATAATTTTTAAAAGGGGGGAGAGAGAGCAAAGAGAGGGGGAGAGAGAGGGGGAGAGAGAGCAAAAGTGGGGGGGAGAGAGAGCAAAAGAGAGGGGGGAGAGAGAGCAAAAGAGAGGGGGGAGAGAGCTAAAGAGAGGGGAGAGAGAGAGTAAAAGAGAGAAGAGAGAGAGCAAAAGAGGAGGGAGAGAGAGAGCAAAAGAGAGGGGGGAGTGAGAGCAAATGAGAGGGGAGAGAGAGCAAAAGAGAGAGGGGAGAGAGAGAAAAAGAGAGGAGGGAGAGATCAAAAGAGAAGGGGGAGAGAGAGCAAAAGAGAGGGGGAGAGAGAGCAAAAGAGAGGGTGAGAGAGAGCAAAAGAGAGGGGGGAAGGGAGCAAAAGAGAGTGTGATCGGGTTGATTTCTGTCCACGGCCTCAGAGCAGGCGGACAAGTTATGGAGCAGCGGTCTTTAGCTAAATTTGACCCCTTAGACCTGTTATAAAGCTATTTAGAACATAAATATCACAGTTGCTAGCTTATAGTCTAGTATTCCAGAGGTCCAAGCATGACCGCTTATATCATTTGCTTTCCTCCCTTGTGCTAATCTTACTTTCCTGAGTGGCTTAATAAGGTCCAGGAGGAATTTATATTATGCTCTATATTAATTTATTTATTTTGCATTGCCTTTACATATTTTACCCATAGTATCAGTACCTAATTTCTTTACAACATATCTAGGTACACGAGTGACCACTACAAAGGCTAATTCTCCTCTTCTCTGTTTTATAAATTATATTAGGTTTAAAAGTGACCTTTGTGTTGAGAGGATTATTTCATAGAAAAACAAGGTTTGTTCAACTGTATTAATGGCACATATGTAATTAATTGTCATATCTCTTGTATGCCGGTTATATATATTTGTATCAAGTTGTGTATTATTTGATGTCATTTATACAAACCTCAATAAAAGATTATGGAAAAAACAAACATAGTCGTACTGTTTCTAATGAACTAGGGCACCAAACATTCTTCATTTCTAACACAACAGCATCATCTACTGACTATTCCCATTATTGCACATCATCTCATATTTTATTAACTTACATTGGGTCTATAGTATTCTTTTTGTATTAAAATTTAAAACACATATGTATGTGTATATATATATATATATATATATATGTAAAGGAAGGGGTAACTGTTCAAACACCTCAGCACTAAAGAATAACACTAAAAATGAAATGACTGATGAATAGTAAATAATGATGTATATAAATACCTTATAGTCAGAAAAAATACATAAAAATATAAATATATAAATAAGTATGTTTGTGCACACTTATGATTTTAAGAGGATAATAAAAGAAAAAACAGGAATTTATGTATATATCCAAAACCTAATAGTATACTATAAACATATATATCCGTTGGCTGTCAATTAATATTGAGGATTAGCAAACATATGGTTCATAAGGATAGCGATAACAATATAATCCCATTAAACAATTTGACAGTTCATATGTGGGTCAATGAAATTGTGCGGGTGAGAAAAACTCCCTGCTGGATATTCACTTACTGAAAAAACCTCAATCGTATGAGGTAAGGTAGACACGAATGAGCAGATTAAAGCGTTTTTTTAAAGGAAAATCCGGTACTCGATATCTTTTATCTTTGATACTTTGT